>NC_084565.2:23420000-23472500 GCF_033978685.3 Nerophis lumbriciformis
GGGCAGAACAGTTTTCTAAACTGGACTTTCAATCGAAGCAGGAGGTATTAATTAAAAGAAGATCTCCATCGAGACAGAGACACTTTTAAAACTGATAAGGAAGACTTCTATAAACAAGTTATCGATGCTTTTGTTCAGAAGGAGCGGCGCATGGACTTCATTTATAAGTAAAGGTAAGACCATAATAAGTTTTTTTTTAATTAAATGTGCTTTTTTGTGTGCTACAGTTTGTATGTGTACAGTTAAAGTTAAAGTAGCAATGATTGTCACACACACACTAGGTGTGGTAAAATGTGTCCTCTGCATTTGACCCATCCCCTTGCTCACCCCCTGGGAGGTGAGGGGAGCAGTGAGCAGCAGCGGCACCGTGCCCGGGAATCATTTTTGGTAATTTAACCCCCAATTCCAACCCTTGATGCTGAGTGCCAAGCAGGGAAGAATGCTGGTATGAGCTTTTAAACATAACCCGTTAACTGCTGCCAATCAAATGGTGAATAAGATACTCTTTAGGGTTCAGATGTTTGTAAATCTGACTGTGATGAAGTCAGTGCCTCACCAGCCATGAACCTCACTGCACGTCACTGGTATATATATATATATATATATATATATATATATATATATATATATATATATATATATATATATATATATATATATATATATATATATATATATATATATATATATATACATATATTTATACATACATACACATACATACATACATACATACATACATATACATACATACAAATACAAAAATAGATACATATACATAAATATTTACATATATACATATACAAAAATATATACATATATATATACATATACATAAATATTTACATATATACATATACAAATATATACATATACAAAAATATACAAATACAGTACATACATATATACATAAATAGACATATACTGTATATACCCATATAAATATATACATACATATATATATATATACACACATATATATATATACACACATATAAATATACACATATATATATATATATATATATATATATATATATATATATATATATATATATATATATATATATATATATACATAAATATGACTTCTACAATATACGATATTATCAGTTTCAAAAATATATTATTTAGTGGAGGCTTTAGATGTTTTTTTTTGTTGAATTTCTTTATTATTTTTTAAAAGCTATGATCTTAATGTTATAATTCTTGTTGACAGTTTAATTAATTATTAGTAAAGAAAGTTCCTCTGGTCCCATTAGTCTCCATTATTGTATATTGCTTTTTTCAGGCTTTCCAATTAGAACCAAATTGCAAGATAAATGTTTAGCGTCAGTGTTGGTCCAGAAGCCTTCAGTCAACCAAGAGTGTTTTCTGTGTACTAAGCGAGTGTTTAACCACAAATGAAAGGTGACAACTTCAACACCTCAGTAATAACTTCCACGCAGGGCGAGGGTCTTCCCTTTAGATGTGTTTTCTCTGGCCATGGACTGACGCTGGTGCAGGTACATCACACCTGATCCATGACTGGCGCCTCTATCTGCAGGAAACTGTTGCCGGCCAAACACTGAGTGCTCTCTGCCACGACACATCCACTGAACACCTTCTCTGTGCGCTTGATGATCCATAACTAATGGATCTACTCTCTGGTTTTGAGGGTTAAATGGAGTCAGAACCCAAGGGTTGACACTTTGGGAGGTTCCTAAAAAAACTGAAATATGACATTCCTCTCTGCTTTTGTCCACTCTTACTAGCCTCTTTCATAAAGAAAAGCCGCAAAATTGGCGCATGAGAGCTGCAATCGATCCGGAATTGATTAATCTGTGCATGTCGTACAGAATCTAAACAAAGTGGAACCTTGCCAAAAAGGGCCCCATCTCATGCTGATAACACTGGCACTTATTTCATAGTTCTGGACCTAAAAAATGACATCTACATTTAAAATTCAGGAGTAATAATGCTTGTTTTCTAACAGGTTTAAGTACATTTTTGAACATTTTGAATTGTATTTTTAGCTCCAAAATGTGGGCGGGCCTGCATTGGCCTGGTGACGTCACCTACAGAAGAGTAAAGGCAATTTGATATTGTGTAGTATGCGTTTTGGTAGCATCTTTGTCCCGTATCATAATATTTATGCTTCCAGTTTCTCTTTCAAAATCAGCAATAATCTATTTGGGTGCTCAACATACCCCAAAACTTTTCCGATTCTAAATCGATTCATCATTTTCACAATATATATATATATATATATATATATATATATATATATATATATATATATATATATATATATATATATATATATATATATATATATGTCTTAATAAGGTTATCCAAAAAATAGTGCTCGATACCGTAGTAGAGCGCAATATATGTATGTGTGGGGAAAAAAAAATCACAAGACTATTTCATCTCTACAGGCCTGTTTCATGAGGGGGGTACCCTCAATCGTCAGGAGATTTTAATGGGAGCATTCGCATACCATGGTTTATATAGGGCACAGAGTGGGTGGGTAGGTCTTCCATCACGCAAGACCTACTGACTCAAGCACTAGACTTCGCCTCAGACTACGACTCAATCACAGGCAACGAAAGAAACATCATCATCCACGCAAAAAACTCCATTCTCATCCACAACAGTACACCATGGCAAAAAAAGAACAATGCAACATTTGACGTCACTATGGGAAGTTTTGACGGAGCAGAAACGTGTGAACTCGTTGGGAGTTTCCTCCTCTCCCAGCTCGCTAGCCTCAATCTGAACCTTGGTATTTACCGTGATGACGGACTGGCAGTGTGTCGCGCCTCGCCAAGGAGCAGCGAGAATACCAAGAAGCGCATATGCCAAATTTTCAAAGAGAACGGCCTACGGATCACGATTGAAGCCAACAAGCAAACCGTCAACTTTCTTGACGTCACTTTCAACCTGAGAAATAACAGCTACCAACCATTCACGAAACCCAACACAACACTCCAATACGTGCACCATGACAGCAACCATCCACCCACCACCACGAAAAGAATACCTACCGGAATCAATAAAAGGCTATCGATGCTGTCATCTAGCAAAGCTGAATTTGACCAAGCAACCCCCCCGTACCAAAAAGCCCTTGATGAAAGCGGATACAATTTCACCCTCACCTATGAACCCACGCCAGGAAACCAGCCAAAAAAGAACAGAAAACGAAACGGCATCATCTGGTACAACCCCCCATACAGCAAAAACGTCTCAACGAACATTGGACACAAATTCCTCAACCTGATTGACAAACACTTTCCCAAAGACAACAACCTAAGAAAAGTATTCAACAAGAACAACATCAAATTGAGCTACAGCTGCATGAACAATATACGACAAATCATCTCAAACCACAACAAAACAATTGCAAATGAGCCGTCGACCCCCAGTCAGAACGACTCCAAAACCAACAAAGCATGTAACTGTCGAAAGAAACCTGATTGCCCCCTCAACGGGGGATGCTTACAAACATCAGTTGTCTACCAATCTAAGGTAATACGCAAGGACATTAACACATCCGACACATATGTAGGATTAACCGAGGGTGAATTCAAAACCAGATGGAACAACCACAAGGCTTCTTTCAGGAACAAAAACCTGCGAAATACCACAGAACTCAGCAAACACATTTGGGACCTCAAAGACAATAATGTTGAATATTCAATAACATGGCAAATTCTTGCATCCAGCACACCTTACAATAGTGGTAATAAAAGATGCAACCTATGCTTGAAAGAGAAACTGTTTATTATCTACCGTCCAGACCTGTCATCCCTCAACAAGCGCAGCGAAATTGTAACAACATGCCGCCATAGACGGAAACACCTCCTAGGTAACACATGAACCAATCACCACGCCCCTAGGCCAGCCTGTACCCACCCACTCTGTGCCCTATATAAACCATGGTATGCGAATGCTCCCATTAAAATCTCCTGACGATTGAGGGTACCCCCCTCATGAAACAGGCCTGTAGAGATGAAATAGTCTTGTGATTTTTTCCCCCCCACACATACATATATATATATATATATATATATATATATATATATATATATATATATATATATATATATATATATATATATATATATATATATATATATATATATATATATATATATATACAAACCCCGTTTCCATATAAGTTGGGAAATTGTGTTAGATGTAAATATAAACGGAATACAATGATTTGCAAATCCTTTTCAAACCAGATTCAATTGAATGCACTACAAAGACAAGATATTTGATGTTCAAACTCAAACTCATAAACTTCTTTTTTTTTTTTTGCAAATAATAATTAACTTAGTATTTCATGGCTGCAACACGTGCCAAAGTAGTTGGGAAGGGGCATGTTCACCACTGTGTTACATGGCCTTTCCTTTTAACAACACTCAGTAAACGTTTGGGAACTGAGGAGACACATTTTTTAAGCTTCTCAGGTGGAATTCTTTCCCAATATATATCTATTCTACCGCTTGTCCCTTACGGGGTATAATATATATATATATATATATATATATATATATATATATATATATATATATATATATATATATATATATATATATATATATATATATATAGTCGAGGTTAATGTGGTTACCCGTTATACAGTGCTCAATATCGGGGTAGAGCAGAATAAACGTTAGGTCAGGAAAAAACACAGAGGCTATTTCATCCCTACAAGCCTGTTTTTTAGGTTTCCCTGCTCTTCAGGGGACTTCTCTAGGGGAGTTCAGGGAAACCAGGTGAAACAGGCTTGAAGGAATGAAATAACCTGTGTGTTTTTTCCTGACCTAACATATATATATATATATATATATATATATATATATATATAGTCTAGGTTTCTGTTGTTTATCCGTTAAACAGTGCTCAATAAAATCCAACTGAACTCTCTGCAATTTTTGTAAATAAATTGTTGAAAATATGTTGAAAATACATTTTTAATAGACATTTTTGAGGCCATCACTATGCATATAAGTCAAAAGAAGCCAAGAGAAGAGAAGAAAAAAAAATAATTTTAAGTGCGTCTTATAGTTTTGTATTATAAACAAAAAAATAATATATTTTACATACAGATCAAAAATACAGTATATTATCAGAATGCTTTCATTTGATGTACTTTTGGTAGCAGAATTCGTAAGGCACAATCCAAGCCCAATAGAAATTTACCAAACATCACCAAAGGTCATTTTACTACTTCTATGAAGAGCTCAACTGCCCCACATTGCGGAAAAAGGACAGAAAGAGTTGACAGGAACACATTTGCGCACACACACACTTTTAAAGTACTGACTCCCAAAACAACTGTATTATAAAATAATATTGAATACAAAGATTCACTGTAAGATAAGGAAACAAGCTTTTTTCACCATCTTCTGGTTGTGGTTGCAGATGCATAACAACTGTTGTTTATTTACTGTATGCAGCTATGAGACCTTTTGCCGTAAACCAGGCCTGGGCAATTATTTTGACACGGGGGCCAAATTTAGAGAACATTTTTTTTTAATCTGGGGGCCGGTATTTCTATTTTTAGGAACACTAATGCACAACCTCACAATAATGTCTGATTGAATGCTAAAAACGTTGTGCTAACGGAATTACATTTTTAATTTTCTACTGAATGAGACACCCAGAAAGTACATGACAATAATGTGGGATTTACGATATTAAGTATAAACTACTGGGGGACTTCAATGCTCATGTTGGCAGCGACAGTGAAACCTGGAGAGGCGTGATTGGGAAGAATGGCTGCCCGGATCTGAACCCGAGCGATGTTTTGTTATTGGACTTTTGTGCCCGTCACAGATTGTCCATAACGAACACCATGTTCAAACATAAGGGTGTCCATATGTGCACTTGGCACCAGGACACCCTAGGCCGCAGTTCCATGATCGACTTTGTAGTTGTGTCATCGGATTTGCGGCCTCATGTTTTGGACACTCGGGTGAAGAGAGGGGCGGAGCTTTCTACCGATCACCACCTGGTGGTGAGTTGGCTGCGATGGTGGGGGAGGATGCCGGACAGACCTGGCAGGCCCAAACGCATTGTGAGGGTTTGCTGGGAACGTCTAGCAGAGTCTCCTGTCAGAGAGAGTTTCAATTCCCACCTCCGGAAGAACTTTGAACATGTCACGAGGGAGGTGCTGGACATTGAGTCCGAATGGACCATGTTCCGCGCCTCTATTGTCGAGGCGGCTGATTGGAGCTGTGGCCGCAAGGTAGTTGGTGCTTGTCGTGGCGGTAATCCTAGAACCCGTTGGTGGACACCGGCGGTGAGGGATGCCGTCAAGCTGAAGAAGGAGTCCTATCGGGTTCTTTTGGCTCATAGGACTCCTGAGGCAGTGGACAGGTACCGACAGGCCAAGCGGTGTGCGGCTTCAGCGGTCGCAGAGGCAAAAACTCGGACATGGGAGGAGTTCGGTGAGGCCATGGAAAACGACTTCCGGACGGCTTCGAAGCAATTCTGGACCACCATCCTCCGCCTCAGGAAGGGGAAGCAGTGCACTATCAACACCGTGTATGGCGAGGATGGTGTTCTGCTGACCTCGACTGCGGATGTTGTGGATCGGTGGAGGGAATACTTCGAAGACCTCCTCAATCCCACCAACACGTCTTCCTATGAGGAAGCAGTGCCTGGGGAGTCTGTGGTGGGCTCTCCTATTTCTGGGGCTGAGGTTGCTGAGGTAGTTAAAAAGCTCCTCGGTGGCAAGGCCCCGGGAGTGGATGAGATCCGCCCGGAGTTCCTTAAGGCTCTGGATGCTGTGGGGCTGTCTTGGTTGACAAGACTCTGCAGCATCGCGTGGACATCGGGGGCGGTACCACTGGATTGGCAGACCGGGGTGGTGGTTCCTCTCTTTAAGAAGGGGAACCGGAGGGTGTGTTCTAACTATCGTGGGATCACACTCCTCAGCCTTCCCGGTAAGGTCTATTCAGGTGTACTGGAGAGGAGGCTACGCCGGATAGTCGAACCTCGGATTCAGGAGGAACAGTGTGGTTTTCGTCCTGGTCGTGGAACTGTGGACCAGCTCTATACTCTCGGCAGGGTCCTTGAGGGTGCATGGGAGTTTGCCCAACCAGTCTACATGTGTTTTGTGGACTTGGAGAAGGCATTCGACCGTGTCCCTCGGGAAGTCCTGTGGGGAGTGCTCAGGGAGTATGGGGTATCGGACTGTCTGATTGTGGCAGTCCGCTCCCTGTATGCTCAGTGCCAGAGCTTGGTCCGCATTGCCGGTAGTAAGTCGGACACGTTTCCAGTGAGGGTTGGACTCCGCCAAGGCTACCCTTTGTCACCGATTCTGTTCATAACTTTTATGGACAGAATTTCTAGACGCAGTCAAGGCGTTGAGGGGATCTGGTTTGGTGGCTGCAGGATTAGGTCTCTGCTTTTTGCAGATGATGTGGTCCTGATGGCTTCATCTGGCCAGGATCTTCAGCTCTCGCTGGATCGGTTCGCAGCCGAGTGTGAAGCGACTGGGATGAGAATCAGCACCTCCAAGTCCGAGTCCATGGTTCTCGCCCGGAAAAGGGTGGAGTGCCATCTCCGGGTTGGGGAGGAGATCTTGCCCCAAGTGGAGGAGTTCAAGTACCTCGGAGTCTTGTTCACGAGTGAGGGAAGAGTGAATCGTGAGATCGACAGGCGGATCGGCGCGGCGTCTTCAGTAATGCGGACGCTGTATCGATCCGTTGTGGTGAAGAAGGAGCTGAGCCGGAAGGCAAAGCTCTCAATTTACCGGTCGATCTACGTTCCCATCCTCACCTATGGTCATGAGCTATGGGTTATGACCGAAAGGACAAGATCACGGGTACAAGCGGCTGAAATGAGTTTCCTCCGCCAGGTGGCGGGGCTCTCCCTTAGAGATAGGGTGAGAAGCTCTGCCATCCGGGAGGAGCTCAAAGTAAAGCCGCTGCTCCTCCACATCGAGAGGAGCCAGATGAGGTGGTTCGGGCATCTGGTCAGGATGCCACCCGAACGCCTCCCTAGGGAGGTGTTTAGGGCACGTCCGACCGGTAGGAGGCCGCGGGGAAGACCCAGGACACGTTGGGAAGACTATGTCTCCCGGCTGGCCTGGGAACGCCTCGGGGTCCCACAGGAAGAGCTGGACGAAGTGGCTGGGGAGAGGGAAGTCTGGGCTTCCCTGCTTAGGCTGCTGCCCCCGCGACCCGACCTCGGATAAGCGGAAGAAGATGGATGGATGGATGGATGGATGGATGGATGGATGGAAGTATAAACGATAAAACACTGAATATTGACAACATATGAACGTCACACCCCCTCTCGATCGACATATTTTACAATCAAGCGAAACGCAACAAAAATGCAACAAAAACAGCGAAATATGAACGCAAAGGGTAAAAAAACAAAAAACACCTACAATCTGATATATCTGATATATCACTAAGCTTTAGAACTTTGTTGTAAAAATCTCCTCCCTCGTCCGTCCCTGACACCCGCATTTCAGGCTGGCTGCTCTGGAAACACCCACACTGCTTGGTGCCTCGACTGAGCTGCTGTGATTTAGATCACCATAGTAACTAATTAGATCAGTGTCTTTCAACCACTGTGCCGCGGCACACTAGTGTGCCGTGAGATACAGTCTGGTGTGCCGCGGGAGATGAGCTAATTTCACCTATTTGGGTTAAAAATATGTTTTGCAAACCAGTAATTATAGTCTGCAAATGATGTGTTGTTGTTGAGTGTCGGTGCTGTCTAGAGCGCGGCAGAGTAACCGTGTAATACTCTTCCATATCAGTAGGTGGCAGTCGGTAGCTAATTGCTTTGTAGATGTCGGAAACAGTGGGAGGCAGTGTGAAGGTAAAAAGGGGTCTAATGCTTAAACCAAAAATAAACAAAAGATGAGTGCCCCTAAGAAAAGGCATTGAAGCTTAGGGAAGGCTATGCAGAACAAAACTAAAACTGAACTGGCTACACAGTAAACAAAAACAGAATGCTGGACGACAGCAAAGACTTACTGTGGAGCAAAGACGGCGTCCACAATGTACATCCGAACATGACATGACAATCAACAATGTCCCCACAAAGAAGGATAAAAACAACTGAAATATTATTGATTGCTAAAACAAAGTAGATGCGGGAAATATCGCTCAAAGAAAGTCATGGAACTGTTACAGGAAAATAACAAAACAAGAGAAAAAACCACCAAAATAGGAGCGCAAGACAAGAACTAAAACACAACACAGGAAAAAAGCAAAAAACTCCAAATAAGTCACGGCGTGTTGTGACAGGTGGTGACAGTACACCTACTTTGAGACAAGAGCTATAGTGATGCATGCTTGGTTATGCTTTAAAGTCATATCCAACAATTGCGACAACGACTTTTTATTGTCAACTGAGTTTCGTATTTTTTTTAAATGATTTCTGCTGGTGGTGTGCCTCCGCATTTTTTCAACGCAAAAAATGTGCCTTGGCTCTAAAAAGGTTGAAAAACACTGAATTAGACTACTATAGTTAGTAACTAGTATATCATACAAAAGTGCAGATTCCAACCATTGAAATACTTTGTATAGTTCCAGACTTACGGTCATTTGAAAACATCACTGCACATCATAATGGCAGCTACAGTTTCCATCTTAAAGGGGAACATTATCACAATTTCAGAAGGGTTAAAACCATTAAAAATCAGTTCCAGTGGCTTATTTTATTTTTAGAAGTTTTTTTCAAAATTTTACCCATCACGCAATATCCCTAAAAAAAGCTTCAAAGTGCCTGATTTTAACCATCGTTATATACACCCGTCCATTTTCCTGTGACGCCACATAATGATGCCAATACAAACAAACATGGCGGATAGAACAGCAAGGTATAGCGACATTAGCTCGGATTCAGACTCGGATTTCAGCGGCTTAAGCAAAATTGAAGAAGAAACTGAAGCTATTGAGCCATATCGGTTTGAACCGTATGCAAGCGAAACCGACGAAAACGACACGACAGCCAGCGACACGGGAGAAAGCGAGGACGAATTCGGCGATCGCCTTCTAACCAACGATTGGTATGTGTTTGTTTTTAAGTGTTGTAATGTTTTTAAGCTAAATTATTGGTAAACACAGTTTATGTATAATCATTTACGTAAAACCGCGAGTAATGAATAAAGTTTTCATCAATTAATATATTCTGTAGACATACCCTCATCCGCTCTCTTTTCCTGAAAGCTGATCTGTCCAATTTTGGAGTTGATGTCAGCAGGCCAGGGAAGCTAGGGTCGATATTCTTCTCTTGATCATCTTCGGTGGCATAAGGGACGGTAGAAGCGGTGTGAGCCAAGACATCCAGGGGGTTTAGCTCGCTCGTCTGCGGGAACAAACTGCCGCCATTGCTTGCCGTGCTACCGAGGTCCTTTGTCCCTGAATAGCTCACACACTCCGGCAGATTCAATGGGGGTCTGGCGGCAGATTTCTTTGACTTTATCGTTGGAAATGCATCTGCTTTGAGTGTCGCAGGATATCCACACATTCTTGCCATCTCTGTTGTAGCATAGCTTTCGTCGGTAAAGTGTGCGGAACAAACGACTGACCATTTTCGGCGGCTTTCCCCACACCCTCGTATTTTGAACAAATTTCGTCCAATTTCTTGCCACTTTCGCATCTTTGGGCCACTGGTGCAACTTGAATCCGTCCCTGTTCGTGTTGTTACACCCTCCGACAACACACCGACGAGGCATGATGTCTCCAAGGTACGGAAAACAGTCGAAAAAACGGAAAATAACAGAGCTGATTTGATTCGGTGTTTGTAATGTGTTTGAGAAAATGGTGGATTGCTTCCCGATGTGCAGAGGTGGGTAGAGTAGCCAGACATTGTACTCAAGTAAGAGTACTGTTACTTTAGAGATTTATTACTCAAGTAAAAGTAAGGAGTAGTCACCCAAATATTTACTTGAGTGAAAGTAAAAAGTATGTTGTGAAAAAACTACTCAAGTACTGAGTAACTGATGAGTAACATATACACGCACATATATATATATATATATATATATATATATATATATATATATATATATATATATATATATACATACACACACACACATATATATATATATATATACACACACATATATATATATATATATACACACATATATATATACATACATTGATATATACAGTATATAATTTATATTTATTTATTTTTGCCGTTTTTGTTTACATGTTAAATGTGTTTTAATGAATATACATGCATGTTTAACACATATAGATTCCTTTCTTTCATGAAGACAAGAATATAAGTTGGTGTATTACCTGATTCTGATGACTTGCATTGATTGGAATCAGACAGTAGTGCTGATAACGTCCACGTTTTCAAATGGAGGAGAAAAAAAGTTCCTCCTTTCTGTCTAATACCACATGAAAGTGGTTGGTTTTTGGCTTCTTATTTGTCCAGCTTCCATATTCGTTTTTATACACTTTACAAGAAATACATTGGCGGCAAACTCCGTCGCTTGCTAGCTTGTTTGCGCTGGCTTTCGGAGACTCTTATTTTGAAAGCGCAGGTGCGATGGAGCGGCACTTTTATTGTGAAGACAGGAACTGTGCAGTCAGTCTTTAGGCTTTTGACGGGATGTACGGTTGAAATAAAAAAAGGGTCTTTTTTCCTTCACACTTTTGATTGATTGATTGATTGATTGATTGAAACTTTTATTAGTAGATTGCACAGTACAGTACATATTCCGTACGATTGACCACTAAATGGTAACACCCGAATATGTTTTTCAACTTGATTAAGTCAGGTCATGTGACCCCTGGCTCTGTTTGATTGGTCCAACGTCACCAGTGACTGCATCTGATTGGTGGAACGTAGTGAACGTCACCAGTGACTGTATTTGTTGAAATGCAGGCACTATGAAGGTCTGTCTGACAGACCAAAACAAACAAAGCGTGCATTCACCGATCGATAAACATTAGTAGCGAGTAGCGAGCTGAATGTAGATAAAAGTAGCGGAGTAAAAGTAGCGTTTCTTCTCTACAAATATACTCAAGTAAAAGTATGTTGCATTAAAACTACTCTTAGAAGTACAATTTATCCCAAAAGTTACTCAAGTAGATGTAACGGAGTAAATGTAGCGCGTTACTACCCACCTCTGCCGATGTGACGAGAGCGAATAATAGAAAGGCGTTTAATTCGCCAAAAGTCACCCATTTAGAGTTCGGAAATCGATTAAAAAAATATATGGTCTTTTTTCTGCAACATCAAGGTATATATTGACGCTTACATAGGTCTGGTGATAATGTTCCCCTTTAAAGATCTAAAAAAAATATTTGGGAATGTCCGGTGGGCCAGATTGAAAAGCTTAACGGGCCGCATGTGGCCCCCGGGTCTTAATTTCCCCAGGTCTGCCGTCAACTGTAAACTGCACTACATCCAGAGAGTGACGCCACAATCAGGTGAAACAATGACCGACAAAGTCCAAATGCAAAATCAGTGTATACGAGCTCACCGGTTTGGGTCTATGGGAAAAGAAAGATAGAGAGAGTTTGTTTTTGTGCTGTGTCAGAATGATAAATGATTTAATAACACTGCAATACTGTGTGGGTGAACAGTACAGTGTGCCAGGGTGGTAAACATCCAGGGATCGCCTGGGATCGGTGGCGCTGGTCGGGAGAAAATTAAACTTTTCTTGGGCTGATTGGAGCCGGTTTTGAAAGTCAGGCGAGCCAATACAAAATTGGGTGTTGGTCTTTTGGCACCAGTAAACCTGGATTTAGATACGATATCTCCACAGAAAGGGAAAATGTTGCCAAGCATTTTTAGCTTGGGTTGACTACGTGATTGACAAGTACCGCAGAAGCCTCAAAACCGGATCAAGTGGCAAGACTGAGGTTGAGCTAAGAGTGGGTCAGACAATGAGCAGAGCAGTTTTAGGACTGGGACAACGCCAGTTGTAGATACACACTTCTTATCCAAATCCACTGCCTGTGTGGCCGCCAGAGTACACATCATTATGGGATTTGCAGTAAAGAGTAATGGTTCCCAGTAACGCCCAACAGAACCGAGCTGCCTCTTGGGTTTTTAACCATCTTGTGGTTTGTGAAGGCTGGGAAGGCCTGCAAGGAGCAGATGAGGGTTAACTGTTTGATAAATTAGTCACACTGTTGGATTTTCATGAGATTATTTTGCAGTTTCACACACAAAAACAACACCCACAGGGTAAATATAGTGTTCAGTTTCTGTCTCCCCCCCCCCAACATCTACAGCAGCGATAATCAACTAAGTTGTTTTAGGAGCCACATTTCCAGAAAGCTAAGCTTTTTGTATTTTATATATAGTGTCAAGATTGGACATTTGATTTTAGTCTATTTGTTTTGTCAGAGTCACAGGTGTGCACTGCTGTTTTTCATGACCTTGTGCAACAAAGATCATCTCTATGACAGCACTCTAGTGTTTTTAAGAATCTGCTGCAAAAATGTGAGTCTCTCACAAGTTTTATTTTTTACTGAACTGGTTGAATAGCTCTAATCAATCAATCAATCAATGTTTATTTATATAGCCCTAAATCACAAGTGTCTCAAAGGGCTGCACAAGCCACAACGACATCCTCGGTACAGAGCCCACATAAGGGCAAGGAAAAACTCACCCCAGTGGGACGTCGATGTGAATGACTATGAGAAACCTTGGAGAGGACCGCATATGTGGGTAACCCCCCCCCACCCCCCACCCCTCTAGGGGAGACCGAATGCAATGGATGTCAAGTCGATCTGACATAATATTGTGAGAGTCCAGTCCATAGTGGATCCAACATAATAGTAAGAGTCCAGTCCATAGTGGGGTCAGCAGGAAACCATCCCGAGCGGAGACGGGTCAGCAGCGCAGAGATGTTCCCAACCGATACACAGGCGAGCGGTCCACCCCGGGTCCCGACTCTGGACAGCCAGCACTTCATCCATGGCCACCGGACCTGTGTGTCTCCCCCTCCACAAGGGATAGGGGGGAGCAGAGGAGAAAGGAAAAGAAACGGCAGATCAACTGGTCTAAAAAAAGGGGGGCTATTTAAAGGCTAGACTATACAAATGAGTTTTAAGATGGGACTTAAATGCTTCTACTGAGGTAGCATCTCTAACTGTTACCGGGAGGGCATTCCAGAGTACTGGAGCCCGAATAGAAAGCGCTCTATAGCCTGCAGACTTTTTTTGGGCTCTGGGAATCACTAATGACAAAATAAGAGAGGACCTAAAATGGAACCTTGAGGAACACCACTAGGATTACTAGGAGCCCAACCATTCTGTTGCCCCGATCTGAGGGCAGCGAGCAGCAATACCGAGAAGTCATCTCAGGCCCCTTCGACACTAAGTCTGGGCATGACGTTAAAGTGCATCCGGCAGTGGAGGCTCCTCTATGGGGGTCTTGGGGCACTAGGAGGTTAACCCCTTTACTACTGTTACCCAAGGTGGCCCTTGGCAAAGGTCTAGTACCTGACTTCCCCCTAGCCAGGGATACGGTGAAGACCTCAACGGCGGAGCAGGCGGAAGACGGTAGATGTAAGAACTACCACAACGGCTGCGATGGCGGAAGAAGGCACCCCCACATCCGTGTGAGCCCAGTTATGGGGAAATAACAACCCAAGACCTCAACGGTGGAACAAGCGGAGGAAGTGACGTGCGGTGAGGTTCATGACTGGTGAGGCACTGACTTCATCACAGTCAGATTTACAAACATATGAACCCTAAAGAGTATCTTATTCACCATTTGATTGGCAGCAGTTAACGGGTTATGTTTAAAAGCTCATACCAGCATTCTTCCCTGCTTGGCACTCAGCATCAAGGGTTGGAATTGGGGGTTAAATCACCAAAAATTATTCCCGGGCGCGGCGCGGCTGCTGCCCACTGCTCCCCTCACCTCCCAGGGGGTGATCAAGGGATGGGTCAAATGCAGAGGACACATTTCATTACACATAGTGTGTGTGTGACAATCATTGGTACTTTAACTTAACTTTAACTTTACACATACAAACTGTAGCACACAAAAAAGCACATTTAATAAAAAAAAAACGTTATTATGGTCTTACCTTTACTTATAAATGAAGTCCATGCGCCGCTGTTGTGCTGGATTAATGCACCCCCTGACAGGAGTGTTATATCAACTAAAGCCCTCACTTCAACTTTCCACGTGCAAGATTGAATCTATTTAATAAAGTGTAACCGAGGGTTTATAAATGTCGCCTATACTGTATGAAACTACAAAATAACAAACACGGAGGCTCCAGTTTACACGAGGACCACTTTATTTACATTCTTTCAAAAACCTCCACTCCACTCCAACGTGTCATCACTTCCACTCTTAGCGCCTTCAAAATAAGAGCTCAAGGCATATACTGTATAACAGCGCATAACAGGAACTTAACATCACAAAGAAGAAAGCCCATAAAAATAGGTTACAAAAGTTATTTAATAAGAAGCCAAAAAGTGCAAAAACAATAATGTTCGTGTTTGAGGAGTTGTGAATTAGGTACCTAATGTTGTGGCCCTGCAGTCATTCACAACTCCTCCAACACGAACATTATTGTTTTTGCACTTTTTGGCTTCTTATGAAATAACTTTTTTAAATAGATTCAATCTTGCACGTGGAAAGTTTAAGTGTGGGCTTTAGTTGATACAACACTCCCGTCAGGGGGTGCATTCTACAGCGGGGGTGCAGGAGGCGGATTACTGCGAGCCTCAGCCAGTGCGTCGTTTGCAGCCGTTTTATGATCGCTCAGCACAAGAAATACGTTACACACATACAGTTGTTGACAAAATACACTGTACATTATATACCTCAGCTAACTAAACTATGGAAATGTATAATATAGTTCATATAGCAATACGGTCTCACTGCACAGCAGGCCAGCAGTTAGCAGAGTCCGCAATCCATGGTGAGGCACAACGCAGTGAAGTTAAATGGAAAATAACTTTATAGTATAATCACTGGATACATATAACAATTTAATTAAATGTTTTTCTTTTTACATTTTTTTTCTTTCCATGATGGCAGGTGAGGCCCCGCCTCACCTGCCTCTAGTGACTGCACGTCACTGTTGCTAACCCTATGGAGCGTCACAACGGCTGGGATGGCGGAAGAAGGCTGCAGCAGAAAAGGGTCCCCAGTCGTCTTGGACTCCATGCCACTGGACCCTGACCCGGATCTGTCAAGGATCGTGTGGTGACTGTCTGTGCACCAGTCTCCCCACGTTAAACAAAGTCACGCACAGGCATCCTCCATAAAGGGATACCCCCCTACCAGGAGGATCGTCATACTCGCTTCGAGTGACCGCCGATGATGACAGGTTATCCAGGATATATCCCACCTAACCTTATCCTTGTCCACACACACACAATGCCACCGTTTAAGACCCCCTTCCCCCGCCGATGCAACGCGACCTAGTACGCATGCGCGAAAAAAAATGCTTGCGTCATAGTTACCTCTGACCTGAAAGTGTATCCTTACCCTGTGTTTCAATGTAGACTATTGCCACATTTCTTTTAACAGTAAACCTTGCTTGCCTCACCATCAGCAGCTGTTAGACTATTGTAGTGAATCACACCTGAGCCATCGTACATGAATCATATCTCTAATGGATGTGTGAAAGTAAACAATGTGATAAATAACATTCTACAACAATCAATCTGGGGATCTAGATATCTGGTCAGGACACTTCGCTTGTAGGCTGAAATTGGTGGTCGTACTTGACAGCCGCAACCACTTCATGGCTTCACAATAGTTATGGAGTACAAAACTAGGTGTTGAGTAATCGCTCGACATACATCGCGGACAATAACAGATGGTCTGCTTTGCCAGTCCAAATGCATTTGCTGTTTTCCGTAGTCTTCCCTCTTCCACATGAGCCCGCATTCTCGTTGTCGCCTCTTCGACAAATGGCCTTATCCAAAACCGTCACTCAACATTGCTATGCTGCCGTCTGAGATGTGTTGTATCCCAAATAGCTGCAATCGCGCGTTTCCTTCTCTTAAGGTATTCATGTGTGATTTCCACAAGCGTCTGTACATGTAGAAGAAGGAGAAACTCGGGCATGTCTGGATGACTCGCCTCCATCTTTTCAGTGGTTACCAGAGGTGGGTAGAGTAGCCAGAAATTGTACTCAAGTAAGAGTACTGTTACTTTAGAGATTTATTACTCAAGTAAAAGTAAGGAGTAGTCACCCAAATATTTACTTGAGTAAAAGTAAAAAGTATGTTGTGAAAAAACTACTCAAGTACTGAGTAACTGATGAGTAACATATACACACACACACACACACACACACACACACACACACACACACACACACACACACACACACATATATATATATATATATATATATATATATATATATATATATATATATATATATATATATATATATGCACACACACATATATATATATATATACACACACATATATATATATATATATATATACATATATATATACACATATATATATACATACATTGATATATACAGTATATAATTTATATTTATTTATTTTGCCGTTTTTGTTTACATGTTAATGGTGTTTTAATGAATATACATGCATGTTTAACACATATAGATTCCTTTCTTTCATGAAAATAAGAATATAAGTTGGTGTATTACCTGATTCTGATGACTTGCATTGATTGTAATCAGACAGTAGTGCTGTTAACGTCCACGTTTTCAAATGGAGGAGAAAAAAAGTTCCTCCTTTATGTCTAATACCACATGAAAGTGGTTGGTTTTTGGCTTCTTATTCGTCCAGATTCCATGTTCGTTTTTATACACTTTACAAGAAATACATTGGCGGCAAACTCCGTAGCTTGCTAGCTTGTTTGCGCTGGCTTTCGGAGACTCTTGTTTTGAAAGCGCAGGCGCGATGGAGCGGCACTTTTATTGTGAAGACAGGAACTGTGCAGTCAGTCTTTAGGCTTTTGACGAGATGTACGGTTGAAATAAAAAAGGGTCTTTTTTCCTTCACACTTTTGATTGATTGATTGAAACTTTTATTAGTAGATTGCACAGTACAGTATATATTCCGTACAATTGACCACTAAATGGTAACACCCCAATAAGTTTTTCAACTTGTTTAAGTCAGGTCATGTGACCGCCTGGCTCTGTTTGATTGGTCCAACGTCACCAGTGACTGCATCTGATTGGTGGAACGGAGTGAACGTCACCAGTGACTGTATTTGTTGAAACGCAGGCACTATGACAGACCAAAACAAACAAAGCGTGCATTAACAGATCGATAAAAATTAGTAGCGAGTAGCGAGCTGAATGTAGATAAAAGTAGCGGAGTAAAAGTAGCGTTTCTTCTCTATAAATATACTCAAGTAAAAGTAAAAGTATGTTGCATTAAAACTACTCTTAGAAGTACAATTTATCCCAAAAGTTACTCAAGTAGATGTAACGGAGTAAATGTAGCGCGTTACTACCCACCTCTGGTGGTTACCTCCGAGTTACGATACCGCTTGTTAAGAAGCTGGCTGTGGCTGTCACTCCCTGTCTGGGGCGCCGTCTTTCTGAGGTCACTTCCTCTCTGAACTCAGTTTGTAAATGATCAATGAGTCCATACAAAGCTAAGAGCCGGAGATTCAAGAAACACACGGCGCACTTACCCGTGTAAAAAATGATCCAAGGACGGGTACCTTAAACGATGGTTTAGTGTGGCTGACACGGGGCTTAGGCTAAATCAGTGGTTCTTAACCTTGTTGGAGGTACCGAACCCCACCAGTTTCATATGCGCTTTCACCGAACCCTCCTTTTTTTTCAAATTCAAGACAAAGTTATTATATGTTTTTGGTAACACTTTAGTAGGGGGAACATATTCTAAGTAACAAAGACTTAATTTAGAGTTATTTGGTTCGGGTTCGGGTTAGGGGGTTAGGGCCAGGGTTAGAGGGTTAGGGTTATAATAAGGCCATGCCGAATAAGGCATTAATAAGTACTTAATAATGACTAGTTAAGAGCCAATATGTTACTAATTTGCATGTTAATAAGCAACTAATTAATGGTGTTACCATGTTTTTTTACTGGTGCACAAAATGAACCGTGCATGAACATCACCTTGTTCAAACAACAAAACCAACACAGTGCATAAACTCACAACAAATTACACACCTGCAAATCAGCCTGACTTCTGCTGTTGCCGTATCCGTAATACGTAATAGTTTTTATTTACACGATGAGTCGGGTGTGTTTTGACCTCCGCCGAACCCCTGAGCCCGACTCACCAAACCCCTAGGGTTCGATCGAACCCAGGTTAAGAACCACTGGTAAATAATTATTTGTTTACGGAGTTATCCGGCTTAACGTAGACAGGGCCACAGGCTTCGTTGACTCGTGTGCACGTAATCACCTGCACTTGAACACCAGTAAAATAGAAAAGCTTGTGATTGACTTCCGGCGGTCAGCTCCACCACCCACACAGATATATAGAAATAGTGGACTGAGTTAAATACCTGGGTGTTCACCTCAACAATAAACTGGACCGGACACAATTTAAACGCCGCGTACAAGAAGGGTCAAAGTTGCCTACACCTCTTGAAGAGACCAAGGTCCTATCGGGGTGCGCTACTTTCACGACACTGGGGTGGCTTCTGCGGTTGTCAGAATAATTCTATCTAAGTTATCACAAAACTTTGTGTTGCCATGAGTTCCCGGCGAGAAGACAAAAGCTGTCTTTGATCCTACCAAGAAGAAGGCTTGTAAAACTCCACGGTGTAGGATGGGAAGCAACATGAAGGTGTTCTGTTTCTTTGATGTATTGTAATCCACAGAAAGACAAAGCGGAGAGAAAGCAGGATCTGCCCAAGTTCCAGGCACCTCGTCTTTGAACTGTTTTACGACCTCTTCTTTGAACTCTTTTACGACCTTTTCTTTGAGCCGACCTTTTCTTTGAACTGTTTTGTAATCAAAGGCGATGGCTGTTTACGACCCCCGTCCCCTTCGAAACAGCTGTTGCCACGTAATCAGGGAAAGTCCAAATAAAAGAGGAGGCGTACAATCTTTCGGCAGAGCGTGGTGGAACTGTGCAAAGAGTACAGTCCAGACGTTTCTCCTCACTGAGCCAAATTTAATTCTGTCTCTGTTTGATTCCTTGCTTCTTGTCTTGTTTAATATATGTCATCAGTGTTTGAACCTGACAGTGGGGTTCTGTGCTGTTGTTCGCTGGGATGGAGGCAGCACGGTCAAAGACAGGAACGGACGCTGATTAAGAGAGCTGTCTCCGTCCTAGGCTGCCCACTAGCCAGCATTGAGGAGGTGGCTGACAGAAGGATGTTGACCAAGTTGACATCGATAATGTCCAATCCCTCTCATCCAATGCACGACACTGTGGAGACCCTGAGCAGCTCCTTCAGCATTAGACTGTGACTTACAGTGCAAGAAGGAGCGCTACAGCATGTCCTTTCCACCTACAGCCATAAGACTTTACAACTTATGTGATAACTGGGATCTTCTTTCTTGGTGTGCAATAAGGATGTTAGTGTTTTTTGTTTTCTTTGATTTTTTTATCTATGCACTAGTATTGTCCCGATACTAATATTTTGGTACCGGTACCAAAATTATTTTGATACTTTTTGGTACTTTTCGGTACTTTTCGATACTTTTCGATACAAAAAATTGCATTATTGGCTTTATTTTAACAACAAATCTTAGGGTTTCTTATTGCAAGTTTGTCCTTGAGTAAAATAGTGAACATACAAAACAACTTGTCTTTTAGTAGTACGTAAGCAAACAAAGGCTCCTAATTTAGCTGCTGACTTATGCAGTAACATATTGTGTTATTTTCCATTCTATTATTTTGTCAACATTATTAAGACAAGTGGTAGAAAATGAATTATTAATCTACTTGTTCATTTACTGTTAATATCTGCTTACTTTCTCTTTTAACGTGTTCTATCTACACTTCTGTTAAAATGTAATAATTACTTATTCTTCTCTTGTTTGGATGCTTTACATTAGTTCTAGGGGGGTCCCCTCCAAGGTTTCTCCTTGCATCCCATTGGGTTGAGTTTTTTCTTGCCCTAATGTGGGATCTGAGCCGAGGATGTCGTTGTGGCTTGTGCAGCCCTTTGAGACACTCATGATTTGGGGCTATATAAATAAACTTTGATTGATTGATTGATTTTGGATGATACCACAAATTTGGGTATTGATCCGATACCAAGTTGTTACAGTATCATACATTGGTCATATTCAAAGTCCTCATGTGTCCAGGGACATATTTACTGAGTTTATAAACATAATATGATTTTTTTTTAAATGACAGAAGATTTAGTGATGCTGAAACATATCAATGTAATCAGTAGTATTTACTAGATACACTCTTGTACTTGGTATCATTACAGTGGATGTCAGGTCGAGATCCACCCATGACATTTGTTTACATTACCGTAAAACCCTACTATACATATTAGTGTACAATATGTAGTATTTATAACTAATTTATTTTTTCATCACGTTTTACTTCTGCTGCTGTATGTAAAAACCTGCACTGCAACAATGTAATTTCCTTTTTGTAGGATAGTTAAAAGTCTATCCTATCCTATATCCAAATAAGTTGATCAACGACTGACTGCATGTAAACAAGCACCTTAGTTACATAAATCACACTGTGAAAAAAATGTGTATCTTCCAAAAAGGAGAGGACTTAAATGGGTGCCTTGAGGAACGTCTCAGTTATGTAAACCCAAGTTTGGTTCTCGGTGTTGTATGGTTGTACGGTATACCGGTACTAGTATAGTATCGCGGTACTAATGAATCAAAAACAGTACTATACTCTGTTTAAAAAAGAACCGGTTTGCCATATTTTTTTTTAGTTTTAACAGAAGTTTAGATAGAACATGTTTAAATGGAAAATAACCAGATATTAACTGAACAGGTTCTATCCGGCCCGCAAGGTAAGTCAGTGTAAAATTGAGCTGCATTTCTAACTTAAAGAAACTGTTTTTCTAAATGTGTCCACTGGATGTCACAATAGAAATTCTGTTAGGCAAGCAAATAGTTTATACCGGGGAGAGCAAGTATACCAAGCAAGAGGCAAAGCGGCGCTGCGACCCCTCCCACTCGACCCAACAAGTGATGGATTGCGTTTTCTTCCTGATCGTGGCAGTGACAAAACTGTGCCATGCACTTTATACTTACGAAACACACAGGAGTAAAATAAACAATTGGTAACCCCACTTAAAATGCTGCATGAGACACTGCACATTGATATAGTTGTGTGGAAATGATTGTCTTCTGTGCAAATTTAAAGAAAGTGAACAGCGGAAATGACAAATTAGGTTATTTGACACATTAAAATAATTTTTATTTATGCTTTGTTTTTTGTATAATCCTAGAGGGGCTGGGACCTACAGTTTAATTGCATTGTGGATACACTGAGATTAAGTCTTAGTCCATTGTGTTCTTCATGGGGTTTTTGAAACTGCACCATTTTTTTCCTTTAGAATTTTCAACTACCGGTAACTTGAAATGTTTTGTCAGTGTTTCATAAAATATGCTTGTTCTACAAACCCCGTTTCCATATGAGTTGGGAAATTGTGTTGGATGTAAATATAAACGGAATGCAATGATTTGCAAATCATTTTCAACCCATATTCAGTTGAATATGCTACAAAGACAACATATTTGATGTTCAAACTGATAAACATTTTTTTTTTTTGTAAATAATCATTAACTTTAGAATTTGATGCCAGCAACACGTGACAAAGAAGTTTGGAAAGGTGGCAATAAATACTGATAAAGTTGAGGAATGCTCATCAAACACTTATTTGGAACATCCCACAGGTGTGCAGGCTAATTGGGAACAGGTGGGTGCCATGATTGGGTATAAAAAACAGCTTCCCAAAAAATGCTCAGTCTTCACAAGAAAGGATGGGGCGAGGTACACCCCTTTGTCCATAACTGCGTGAGCAAATAGTTAAACAGTTTAAGAACAACGTTTCTCAAAGTGCAATTGCAAGAAATTTAGGGATTTCAACATCTACGGTCCATAATATCATCAAAAGGTTCAGAAAATCTGGAGAAATCACTCCACGTAAGCGGCATGGCCGGAAACCAACATTGAATGACCGTGACCTTCGATCCCTCAGACGGCACTGTATCAAAAACCGACATCAATCTCTAAAGGATATCACCACATGGGCTTAGGAACATTTCAGAAAACCACTGTCACTAAATACAGTTGGTCGCTACATCTGTAAGTGCAAGTTAAAGCTCTACTATGCAAAGCGAAAGCCATTTATCAACAACATCCAGAAACGCCGCCGGCTTCTCTGGGCCCGAGATCATCTAAGATGGACTCATGCAAAGTGGAAAAGTGTTCTGTGGTCTGACGAGTCCACATTTCAAATTGTTTTTGGAAATATTCGACGTCGTGTCATCCGGACCAAAGGGGAAGCGAACCATCCAGACTGTTATCGACGCAAAGTTCAAAAGCCAGCATCTGTGATGGTATGGAGGTGCATTAGTGCCCAAGGCATGGGTAACTTACACATCTGTGAAGGCATCATTAATGCTGAAAGGTAAATACAGGAACAACATATGCTGCCATCTAAGCGCCGTCTTTTTCATAGACGCCCCTGCTTATTTCAGCAAGACAATGCCAAGCCACATTCAGCACGTGTTACAACAGCGTGGCTTTGTAAAAAAAAAAGAGTGCGGGTACTTTCCTGGTCCGCCTGCAGTCCAGACCTGTCTCCCATCGAAAATGTGTGGCGTGTTATGAAGCGTAAAATACGACAGCGGACACCCCCGGACTGTTGAATGACTGAAGCTCTACATAAAACAAAAATGGGAAAGAATTCCACTTTCAAAGCTTCAACAATTAGTTTCCTCAGTTCCCAATCGTTTACTGAGTGTTGTTAAAAGGAAAAGCCATGTAACACAGTGGTGAACATGCCCTTTCCCAACTACTTTGGCACGTGTTGCAGCCATGAAATTCTAAGTTAATTATTATTTGCAAAAAAAAAAAGAAGTTTATGAGTTTGAACATCAAATATCTTGTCTTTGTAGTGCATTCAATTGAATATGGGTTGAAAAGGATTTGCAAATCATTGTATTCCGTTTATATTTACATCTAACACAATTTCCCAACTCATATGGAAACAGGGTTTGTATTTTGGGCCGGACTAAAACAAAGAAAACAATCTGAAGTTGCCGTAGTTCTATTTTTAAGTTATTATGCCATGATTTTACCTGTCCAACCTACGTGGGAATAGATGGTTCTCCATGCGGCCCCTGAGCTAAAATGAGTTTGACACCCCTGCTCGACTACTTACCAGTCAATCACAGGGCAGTTGAGGCGAGAACAGACAGCAATGTGAACCACTACACTACCAACATCTTATAGTGTTGATGTATCTACATGGTGATCAAAAAAGCCAAGGCAAACAGCATTTTTTTATATTTGATCTTTTCCTCACCAAATGTCTGTCTGTGGTTAAACAGTTAAATCTCCATCTAAGGGATTAGAGCTCAAATTACTGACTCCGTGGCTCATTGACGCTCCCGATTCAAGTTGCTGGTGGACATGTTCGGTGATACGATATTAACATTAAATGTGAAACACATTTTAACAATAAGAAGACGCTTTCCAGCTTGGAACGATCGAGGCTTTTATGTGCAAAACTTGATATTACATTCGTGTCAAGAATGCGAAGGACAATATTGAGATGAGTGAGTTTGCCCGAATGATCAGAGTGTGAAAGTATGTGCCGGTGATACTGTGTCGTGAATGATATATCATCTTTCTTTTGGAGAAAAGACCAAGTCAGCGAGTGACTGATTTAGATTAATGAGTACATTTGAGAAGCTCCTCCCCCTCTGGCTGAGAGATGTACTTAACCTCTAAATGAATACATCCACCTCACTGACTTCACCACATCGCCAAAGCAGTGTTTCCTTTCCCATATATTTATTTACTTGTAGCGGGCCGCCACGAGTAAATTTAAGGATGCCACAAATAATATATATATGTATATGCAAATATATTGAAGAAAACAAAAATGAAAAAAGAAACATACCCTAGATCAACTTATAATATAGAATAACTTTAATAAATTGTTTTTTGCCAGTAACAGAACATATTTAAAGTGCATCCATTTGCCGGAAATAATTATATGTATATGTATATATATATATATATATATATATATATATATATATATATATATATATATATATATATATATACGTTAGGTCAAGAAAAAACACAGAGGCTATTTCATCCGTACAAGCCTGTTTTGCAGGTTTCCCTGCTTTTCAGGGGATTAGCCTCTGTGTTTTTTCCTGACCTAATGTATATTCCGCTCTACCGTGGTATCGAGCACTGTATAACGTAAAAACACAGAAACCTTGACTATATATATAAAACACAGAGGCTATTTCATCCCTACAAGCCTGTTTTGCAGGTTTCCCTGCTTTTCAGGGGATTAGCCTCTGTGTTTTTTACTGACCTAATGCATATTCCGCTCTACCCTGGTATCGAGCACTGTATAACGTAAAAAACACAGAAACCTTGACTATACATATAAAACCCAGAGGCTATTTCATCCCTACAAGCCTAGCCTCTGTGTTTTTTCCTGACCTAATGTATATTCCGCTCTACCCTGGTATCGAGCACTGTATAACGTAAAAAACACAGAAACCTTGACTATAAATATAAAAACACAGAGGCTATTTCATCCCTACAACCCTGTTTTGCAGGTTTCCCTGCTTTTCAGGGGATTAGCCTCTGTGTTTTTTCCTGACCTAATGTATATTCCGCTCTACCCTGGTATCGAGCACTGTATAATGTAAAAAACACCGAAACCTTGACTATATATATATATAAAACACAGAGGCTATTTCATCCCTACAAGCCTGTTTCACAGGTTTCCCTGCTTTTCAGGGGATTAGCCTCTGTGTTTTTTCCTGACCTAATGTATATTCCGCTCTACCCTGGTATCGAGCACTGTATAACGTAAAAAACACCGAAACCTTGACTATATATATACAACACAGAGGCTATTTCATCCCTACAAGCCTGTTTCGCAGGTTTCCCTGCTTTTCAGGGGATTAGCCTCTGTGTTTTTTCCTGACCTAATGTATATTCCGCTCTACCCTGGTATCGAGCACTGTATAACGTAAAAAACACAGAAACCTTGACTATATATATAAAAAACACAGAGGCTATTTCATCCCTACAAGCCTGTTTCGCAGGTTTCCCTGCTTTTCAGGGGATAGCCTCTGTGTTTTTTCCTGACCTAATGTATATTCCGCTCTACCCTGGTATCGAGCACTGTATAACGTAAAAAACACAGAAACCTTGACTATACATATAAAACCCAGAGGCTATTTCATCCGTACAAGCCTAGCCTCTGTGTTTTTTCCTGACCTAATGTATGTTCCGCTCTACCCTGGTATCGAGCACTGTATAACGTAAAAAACACAGAAACCTTGACTATATATATAAAAAACACAGAGGCTATTTCATCCCTACAAGCCTGTTTTGCAGGTTTCCCAGCTTTTCAGGGGATTAGCCTCTGTGTTTTTTCCTGACCTAATGTATATACCGCTCTACCCTGGTATCGAGCACTGTATAACGTAAAAAACACCAAAACCTTGACTACATATATAAAACACAGAGGCTATTTCATCCCTACAAGCCTGTTTCGCAGGTTTCCCTGCTTTTCAGGGGATTAGCCTCTGTGTTTTTTCCTGACATAATGTATATTCCGCTCTACCCTGGTATCGAGCACTGTATAACGTAAAAAACACAGAAACCTTGACTATATATATAAAAAACACAGAGGCTATTTCATCCCTACAAGCCTGTTTCGCAGGTTTCCCTGTTTTTCAGGGGATAGCCTCTGTGTTTTTTCCTGACCTAATGTATATTCCGCTCTACCCTGGTATCGAGCACTGTATAACGTAAAAAACACAGAAACCTTGACTATACATATAAAACCCAGAGGCTATTTCATCCCTACAAGCCTAGCCTCTGTGTTTTTTCCTGACCTAATGTATATTCCGCTCTACCCTGGTATCGAGCACTGTATAACGTAAAAAACACAGAAACCTTGACTATATATATAAAAAACACAGAGGCTATTTCATCCCTACAAGCCTGTTTTGCAGGTTTCCCTGCTTTTCAGGGGATTAGCCTCTGTGTTTTTTCCTGATCTAATGTATATACCGCTCTACCCTGGTATCGAGCACTGTATAACGTAAAAAACACCAAAACCTTGACTATATATATAAAACACAGAGGCTATTTCATCCCTACAAGCCTGTTTTGCAGGTTTCCCTGCTTTTCAGGGGATTAGCCTCTGTGTTTTTTCCTGACCTAATGTATATTTCGCTCTACCCTGGTATCGAGCACTGTATACCGTAAAAAACACCAAAACCTTGACTATATATATAAAACACAGAGGCTATTTCATCCCTACAAGCCTGTTTCGCAGGTTTCCCTGCTTTTCAGGGGATTAGCCTCTGTATTTTTTCCTGACCTAATATATTTTCCGCTCTACCCTGGTATCGAGCACTGTATAACGGAAAAAACACAGAAACCTTGACATATATATACATACATATATATATATATATATATACAGTACAGGCCAAGGGTTTGGACACACCTTCTCATTTCAATGCGTTTTCTTTATTTTCATGACTATTTACATTGTAGATTGTCACTGAAGGCATCAAAACTATGACACCTGTGAAGTGAAAACCATTTCAGGTGACTACCTCTTGAAGCTCATCGAGAGAATGCCAAGAGTGTCCAAAACAGTAATCAGAGCAAAGGGTGGCTATTTTGAAGAAGCTAGAATATAAAACAAAAGTTTGGACACACCTTCTCCTTATTCAATTCCTTTTTTCTAAATTATTTTCATGACTATTTAGATTGTCACTGAAGGCATCAAAACAATGAATGAACACATGTTGAGTTATGTACTTAACAAAAAAAAAGGTGAAATAACTGAAAACATGTTTTGTATTCCAGTTTCTTCAAAATAGCCACCCTTTGCTCTGATTACTTCTTTGCACACTCTTGGCATTCTCTCGATGAGCTTCAAGCACACCTGTGAAGTGAAAACCATTTCAGGTGACTACCTCTTGAAGCTCATCGAGAGAATGCCAAGAGTGTGCAAAACAGTAATCAGCACAAAGGTTGGCTATTTTGAAGAAACAAGAATAAAAAATGTATCAATTTCCCCTCGGGGACTAATAAAGTACTTCTGATTCTGATGTTTTCTGTTATTTCACCTTTTTTTGTTACGTACATAACTCCACATGTGTTCATTCATAGTTTTGATGCCTTCAGTGACAATCTACAATGTAAATAGTCATGAAAATAAAGAAAACGCATTGAATGAGAAGGTGTGTCCAAACCTTTGGCCTGTACTGTATATATATTTATATACATATATATACACATATCCTTTTTTAAACTATATTTTTTTGTGTGACTTGAACCATTTGATACTGAAAAATGTAATAAAATAAACTCAATAAATAATAAATTCAAATTGGTCAGCAACATAAATGTAGGAACAAAGCATATTGAAATACTTCAAAACAAAAATTAATGCAACAATTTGTGCTAATTCTTTCATTGAATAAAAATGAGACAGTCAGGATTATTTGCTATAAAGAGGATGTTTGGCAATGCACAGCTTTTCAAAGCAGTGTTTCAAAGCATCCTACTGATGAAGCGTGTTCCCCGAAGTCACACATCCCCTTTCTGGCATCGCATTGCGGCCCACTATTTGAGAAGGACTGATCGAATGGTATTAGAGCCAACCTTAATCCTATATTGTATTGTATTGCTTTTTGTCAGTTTACCGTATTTTCCGCACTATAAGGCGCACCGGATTATAAGACACACCTTCAATGAATGGCCTATTTTAAAACTTTGTTCATATATAAGGCGCACTGCATTATAAGGCGCATAGAATAGACGCGACAGTAGAGGCTGGGGTTACGTTATGCATCCCTGTTGTGGCTCAATATTGGTCCATATATAAGGCGCACCAGATTATAAGGGGCACTGTCAGCTTTTGAGAAAATTGGAGGTTTTTAGGTGCGCCTTATAGTGCGGAAAATACGGTATACTGAACTGTATTGTTGATTTTCATAAATTCTACGTGTATTTGCACATCATCCATCCATCCATCCATTTTCTACCGCTTGTCCCTTATGGCAGTGTTTTTCAACCACTGTGTCACTAGTGTGCCGTGAGATACAGTCTGGTGTGCCGTGGGAGATTATCTCATTTCACCTATTTGGGTTAAAAATATTTTTTGCAAACCAGTAATTATAGTCTGCAAATGATGTGTTGTTGTTGAGTGTCGGTGCTGTCTAGAGCTCGGCAGAGTAACCGTGTAATACTCTTCCATATCAGTAGGTGGCAGCCAGTAGCTAATTGTTTTGTAAATGTCGGAAACAGCGGGAGGCAGTGTGCAGGTAAAAAGGTATCTAATGCTTAAACCAAAAATAAACAAAATGTGAGTGCCCCTAAGACAGTGTTTTTCAACCACTGTGCCACGGCACACTAGTGTGCCGTGAGATACAGTCTGGTGTGCCGTGGGAGATTATATAATTTCACCTATTTGGGTTAAAAATATTTTTTGCAAACCAGTAATTCCATCCATCCATTTTCTACCGCTTGTCACGTTCTATAGTCTCCAAATGATGTGTTGTTGTTGAGTGTTGGGGCTTTCTAGAGCGCGGCAGAGTAACCGTGTAATACTCTTCCATATCAGTAGGTGGCAGCCGGTAGCTAATTGCTTTGTAGATGTCAGAAACAGCGGGAGGCAGGGTGCAGGTAAAAAGGTGTCTAATGCTTAAAACAAAAATAAATAAAAGGTGAGTGCCCCTAACAAAAGGCATTGAAGCTTAGGGAAGGCTATGCAGAACAAAACTAAAACTGAACTGGCTACAAAGTAAACAAAAACAGAATGCTGGACAACAGCAAAGACTTACTGTGGAGCAAAAAAAAAAAAAAAAAAAGCCACCAAAATAGGAGCGCAAGACAAGAACTAAAACACTACACACAGGAAAACAGCAATAAACTCCAAATAGGTCAGGGCGTGATGTGACAGGTGGTGACAGTACACCGACTTTGAGACAAGAGCTATAGTGATGCATGCTTGGTTATGGTTTGAATTCATATACAACAATTGCGACAACGACTTTTTACTGTCAACTGAGTTTAGTTTTTTAATGATTTCTGCTGGTGGTGTGCCTCCGCATTTTTTCAACGCAAAAAATGTGCCTTGGCTCAAAAAAGGTTGAAAAACACTGCCTTATGGGGTGGGTGCTGGAGCCTATCTGTCATAATGTTCTTTCTTTTGTGTGGAGACTATCAATAAACAACCTAAAGTTACTTTTTTCATCTCTAATTTTAAAAGACTGTTTATATGTTTGGCAAAGTAAATTCCAACATTCAGGGAGAGCAGGATAATATATGCCAGTAAACCAGCGCTCTACAAAGTGCAGCCTGTGTTACATTGTAGTCATAAAATAAGCAGCAACCACTGGAAAATAGATTAAAATGACATAAGAAAAGAATATATGTTATTATTAATTTCTACTAATTTCAACTACAAATGTGCGCTTCATTCACTAACGGTGTTACAAAAAAGGTAAATTAGAATAATACATAATGTTGGCTATAGAGAACATACAAACCATTTATTTATTGAATGTAAAATATTGAAATGTAATGATTTGGTGCATTTGCAAACAGCTACAATGATGTACAAAGCAAACTATAACCTGCTACCCAAGAATATACACTGCAAAAACTGAAATCTAAGTAAGATTAAATATCTCAAATAAGGGTGATATTTGCTTATTTTCTCTCTGATAAGATCATTCTTCTCACTAAGCAAATTTTATGTTAGAGTGTTTTACTTGTTTTAAGTGTTTTGGTCCTAAATGATCTCAGTAAGATATTACAGCTTGTTGCTGAGATTTGATGACCTATATTGAGTAAAACATGCTTGAAACTAGAATATCAACTGTTGCAAAGCTGTGTCATCAACACTCACAAGTATAAAACTACTTTTTTAAAGTAATAATTTCTTATTTCAAGCATGAAAAAAAAATAAATCATGACTTTGACACAATTGTGTCTCATAATTAAAACGGATAACAGCCAAATGGACTTTGCTGTTTTATTTTCAATGAAACAATCATCTCCTCTCTCCTCTCTGAGCTGCCACCTTAACGTGGTAGAGGAGTTTGCGTGTCCCAATGATCCTAGGAGCTATGTTGTCCGGGGGCTTTATGCCCCCTGGTAGGGTCTCCCAAGGCAAACTGGTCCTAGGTGAGGGATCAGACAAAGAGCAGCTCGAAGATCTCTATGAGGAACACTGACAAGGAACCCAGATTTCCCTCGCCCGGACGCGGGTCACCGGGGCCCCCCTCTGGAGCCAGGCCCGGAGGTGGGGCACGATGGCGAGCGCCTGGTGGCCGGGCCTGCCCCCATGGGGCCCGGCCGGGCACAGCCCGAAGAGGCAACGTGGGTCCCCCCTCCAATGGGCTCACCACCCATAGCAGGGGTCATAGAGGTCGGGTGCGATGTGAGCTGGGCGGCAGCCGAAGGCAGGGCACTTGGCGGTCCGATCCTCGGCTAGCTCTTGGGACGTGGAACGTCACCTCGCTGGGGGGGAAGGAGCCTGAGCTAGTGCGCGAGGTGGAGAAGTTCCGGCTAGATATAGTCGGACTCACTTCGACGCACAGCAAGGGCTCTGGAACCAGTTCTCTCGAGAGGGGCTGGACTCTCTTCCACTCTGGCGTTGCCGGCAGTGAGAGGCGACGGGCTGGGGTGGCAATTCTTGTTTCCCCCCGGCTCAGAGCCTGCACATTGGAGTTCAACCCGGTGGACGAGAGGGTAGCTTCCCTCCGCCTTCGGGTGGGGGACGGGTCCTGACTGTGGTTTGCGCTTATGCGCCAAACCACAGCTCAGAGTACCCACCCTTTTTGGATTCACTTGAGGGAGTACTTGAGAGTGCGCCCCCGGGTGATTCCCTCGTTCTACTAGGAGACTTCAATGCTCATGTTGGCAGCGACAGTGAAACCTGGAGAGGCGTGATTGGGAAGAATGGCCGCCCGGATCTGAATCCGAGTGGTGTTTTGTTATTGGACTTTTGTGCTCGTCACAGATTGTCAATAACAAACACCATGTTCAAACCTAAGGGTGTCCATATGTGCACTTGGCACCAGGACACCCTAGGCCGCAGTTCCATGATCGACTTTGTAGTTGTGTCATCGGATTTGCAGCCTCATGTTTTGGACACTCGGGTGAAGAGAGCGGCGGAGCTTTCTACCGATCACCACCTGGTGGTGAGTTGGCTGCGATGGTGGGGGAGGATGCCGGACAGACCTGGCAGGCCCAAACGCATTGTGAGGGTTTGCTGGGAACGTCTGGCAGAGTCTCCTGTCAGAGAGAGTTTCAATTCCCACCTCCGGAAGAACTTTGAACATGTCACGAGGGAGGTGCTGGACATTGAGTCCGAATGGACCATGTTCCGCGCCTCTATTGTCGAGGCGGCTGATTGGAGCTGTGGCCGCAAGGTAGTTGGTGCTTGTCGTGGCGGTAATCCTAGAACCCGTTGGTGGACACCGGCGGTGAGGGATGCCGTCAAGCTGAAGAAGGAGTCCTATCGGGTTCTTTTGGCTCATAGGACTCCTGAGGCAGCGGACAAGTACCGACAGGCCAAGCGGTGTGCGGCTTCAGCGGTCGCAGAGGCAAAAACTCGGACATGGGAGGAGTTCGGTGAGGCCATGGAAAACGACTTCCGGACGGCTTCGAAGCAATTCTGGTCCACCATCCGCCGCCTCAGGAAGGGGAAGCAGTGCACTATCAACACCGTGTATGGTGAGGATGGTGTTCTGCTGACCTCGACTGCGGATGTTGTGGATCGGTGGAGGGAATACTTCGAAGACCTCCTCAATCCCACCAACACGTCTTCCTATGAGGAAGCAGTGCCTGGGGAGTCTGTGGTGGGCTCTCCTATTTCTGGGGCTGAGGTTGCTGAGGTAGTTAAAAAGCTCCTCGGTGGCAAGGCCCCGGGGGTAGATGAGATCCGCCCGGAGTTCCTTAAGGCTCTGGATGCTGTGGGGCTGTCTTGGTTGACAAGACTCTGCAGCATCGCGTGGACATCGGGGGCGGTACCTCTGGATTGGCAGACCGGGGTGGTGGTTCCTCTCTTTAAGAAGGGGAACCGGAGGGTGTGTTCTAACTATCGTGGGATCACACTCCTCAGCCTTCCCGGTAAGGTCTATTCAGGTGTACTGGAGAGGAGGCTACGCCGGATAGTCGAACCTTGGATTCAGGAGGAACAGTGTGGTTTTCGTCCTGGTCGTGGAACTGTGGACCAGCTCTATACTCTCGGCAGGGTCCTTGAGGGTGCATGGGAGTTTGCCCAACCAGTCTACATGTGTTTTGTGGACTTGGAGAAGGCATTCGACCGTGTCCCTCGGGAAGTCCTGTGGGGAGTGCTCAGAGAGTACGGGGTATCGGACTGTCTGATTGTGGCAGTCCGCTCCCTGTATGATCAGTGCCAGAGCTTGGTCCGCATTGCCGGTAGTAAGTCGGACACGTTTCCAGTGAGGGTTGGACTCCGCCAAGGCTGCCCTTTGTCACCGATTCTGTTCATAACTTTTATGGACAGAATTTCTAGGCGCAGTCAAGGCGTTGAGGGGATCTGGTTTGGTGGCTGCAGGATTGGGTCTCTGCTTTTTGCAGATGATGTGGTCCTGATGGCTTCATCTGGCCAGGATCTTCAGCTCTCACTGGATCGGTTCGCAGCTGAGTGTGAAGCGACTGGGATGAGAATCAGCACCTCCAAGTCCGAGTCCATGGTTCTCGCCCGGAAAAGGGTGGAGTGCCATCTCCGGGTTGGGGAGGAGATCTTGCCCCAAGTGGAGGAGTTCAAGTACCTCGGAGTCTTGTTCACGAGTGGGGGAAGAGTGGATCGTGAGATCGACAGGCGGATCGGTGCGGCGTCTTCAGTAATGCGGACGCTGTATCGATCCGTTGTGGTGAAGAAGGAGCTGAGCCGGAAGGCAAAGCTCTCAATTTACTGGTCGATCTACGTTCCCATCCTCACCTATGGTCATGAGCTTTGGGTTATGACCGAAAGGACAAGATCACGGGTACAAGCGGCCGAAATGAGTTTCCTCCGCCGGGTGGCGGGCCTCTCCCTTAGAGATAGGGTGAGAAGCTCTGCCATCCGGGAGGAGCTCAAAGTAAAGCCGCTGCTCCTCCACATCGAGAGGAGCCAGATGAGGTGGTTCGGGCATCTAAAGTTAAAGTTAAAGTACCAATGATTGTCACACACACACTAGGTGTGGCGAGATTATTCTCTGCATTTGACCCATCACCCTTGATCACCCCCTGGGAGGTGAGGGGAGCAGTGGGCAGCAGCGGTGGCCGCGCCCGGGAATCATTTTGGTGATTTAACCCCCAATTCCAACCCTTGATGCTGAGTGCCAAGCAGGGAGGTAATGGGTCCCATTTTTATAGTCTTTGGTATGACTCGGCCGGGGTTTGAACTCACAACCTACCGATCTCAGGGCGGACACTCTAACCACTAGGCCACTGAGTAGGTAGGTCTGGTCAGGATGCCACCCGAACGCCTCCCTAGGGAGGTGTTTAGGGCACGTCCCACCGGTAGGAGGCCGCGGGGAAGACCCAGGACACGTTGGGAAGACTATGTCTCCCGGCTGGCCTGGGAACGCCTCGGGGTCCCACAGGAAGAGCTGGACGAAGTGGCTGGGGAGAGGGAAGTCTGGGCTTCCCTGCTTAAGCTGCTGCCCCCGCGACCCGACCTCGGATAAGCGGAAGAAGATGGATGGATGGATGGATGGATGGAAACAATCATATAGTAGTACAGTTGGCACACTACAGTAAACATTTAACATGTGACATTTCTAACAATTTTGAACAGAAATAGTTCATGCACATTCAGATGAATTCTTCAAAATTACAATTAAAAAATGTTTGGCTGTATATATACTCACTGATTGATTGAAAGAGTACGCACTTGGCGTGATGATGTCATGTTATTGATGGAAAAATGCATTTTTAGACCATATGATTTGCCTGAGCGGCTACGAGACCCCGACAGTAACACGCGGTTGCCTTGTTGCCTTTCCATTAAGAACAATAAATTATTTTTTAGTATAAGTTTGTTGGTTTCAAGAAGTGTGATGCCGAGCGCATATCATTATGTCAAGATAATGGCACTAGCATTTACTTCATTTAAGAATATTTTTCAACATATTGAGAAAAAAAATTTTTGTTTTTTTTTCTCTACCAAGAAAAGTGCACTTGTTATTAGTGAGAATATACTTATTTTAAGATATTTTTGGGTTCATTGAGGTTAGCTAATTTTACTTGTTTTGGAAAGTCTTGACAAGCCAAATTTTCTTGTTCTATTGGCAGATAATTTTGCTTAGTTCAAATAAAATACCCCTCATTTTTGTAATTTTTTTCCTTGTTTTTGAACACTGACTTTTTGCAGTGCACAACAATTCTTCTCAACAAAAGAGGAGAAATATAACCTTAGAGGAAAATCTCATTTAAAACATGTGTATTCTCGTACAACACTTAAAACCTTTAGAATATCTGTATGTGGAATTAAATTATGGAATGGATTAAGCAAAGAAATCAAACAAAGCACCAATATGATTCAGTTTAATAGACTGTTCAAACTACAAGTGTTCACAAAGTACACCGAACAAAAATTATGATGAACATCTTGAACCCCTTTTTTTTTTGAGGTAAAGGTTATTTATATATTTAATATTTGTTTACTTACTATGGTATATTAACCATCCATCCATTTTCTATATTATTTATTTATTATTTATTCACTGTCCTGTTACAGAGAACAAGGAAATGGGATAACATTGCTATGGTATGAAAAGGGGTAGGAATAAATAAGCTCAGTTTCTTCCTACTCCTTTTCGGACGTGCTGTAGTGAAACAACTGGAAATATGTGATGCACTACATTGTATCGTATGCATGTTCCAAGTAAACTGAAACTGAACTGAACTAATAACACTGATTTGTTTTTTAAATATGTGTTACATTTTATAGCCTTTTATATGCATCCTCCTCCTCGTGGTGTCGTCTCTGTGGAGGCAGATGTTGTCAGTGCTGCTCCCAAACGAACCATATTAAACCAAAATAAAACAAACACCTACTGTAATATTTCCACTCTCGCTGGGATGCCGACCAACGGGACACACATATAATCCTGTTTAGATGAAGGATCAATCACCATCCTCGCAAAGGATTAAAAAAAAAGTTCCTGCAGGAAGCGCCTTTTGGGGTTTACTTCGCCTTCTCGCGGGGATGTGAAAGTCAACCAGCCTGTCGGTCCATGGCCACATTTGCAGTGTTGGGACTAACGCATTACTTGTAACGCGTTAGTGTAACGCCGTTAGTTTCGGCGGTAACTAGTAATCTAACGTGTTATTTTTTATATTCAGTAACTCAGTTACCGTTACTACATGATGCGTTACTGCGTTATTTTACGTAATTTTTTTATGTAGTATCGGCTAGAAACAGAAGATCTGAGTGTGTTTTATTGCAGCGCTGTGGTGGAAAAGAAAAGGTGGGCTTAGTGTGTGGGGGAGGGGGGGCTCCCAGGGGGGGCTCCCATATCGTAGTTGAGGGGCGCAGGGGAGACGTTCCTCCAGGTCCTATGTACTTCGGGGCTAACAACCTTCACTTTACCCGAAAGCGTGTCTTTACAGCTGAGGGTGAATGACGAGGCCGGCGGTTTGTTGCAACTTTGTGACTTTATTGGACGCAGCCATCCACCAAGCTAGAGCACCTGCACGCACTCACTGTCGCCGTTCCCTCACCTCTCTCGCCCGCTCACTCACTGACGTCACTCACCTCACATGCTGTCATATCTTAAAGGGCCACACACACACACACACATACGCTACTCTCATAACAACTATGGTGAAGCCACAAGTCGAGTTTCTTAACATGGAGACATTCTCAATACTTTTATTTTGTCGAGCACAAAGAAAATAACATTTTAGTTCAATGTAAGTTGTGTCTCGGATCAACGATCCTATCTACTTAAAGTTAAAGTTAAAGTGCCATTATGTTGCAGCTATTTTAAAATAGTTTTGTCAATTTGTTCTGGCCTGAAATAAATTGGCCCTTTGAAACATATCTTTGTCTTTGTGTGTTGTATGTAGACCACATTGCTTTCTGAGTTCAGTGATGCAAATGCATGTCAAGTTGATCAACAGATTGTATTATTCTCCAGTGCAATAACAGTACTGAAATGAAGGCTAAAAGGACATTAATGGGAGCCTTAAAAAGAGCTCATTGCTATCAATGCACCGCTAAGATAGTCCGTCTGCGTTAGCGCTTATAATAACAATATCACTCATATTTGGTTAATTTTCAGGTCACGACATGTAAATGGAGTATTGTTGGCGGTTTCTGAATGTTTTTAGAGGATGCAATGAGCGCAACAGAGGACCCTCGATCTGTTGACTCAATTGTTAGCTATTTATTTACGATTTGGAATGCATACAAAAGTCAAGCACATGTGTTATTGACTTACATAAGGATTGTGAGTGATAAACACCACATCTTTTTCCAATTTGCCAGTATGATTGATCTGATAACTTTGGTCAGAGTGCATAAGTTGCTCCAGTGATGTCACTCTCCGAAAATAGGTATCCCGAGTGGAATATTTAAACAGTGTTTTCACACACTTTACGGATTGTAAATACAATTGGATATGGTTTAATGGATACAATGAAACACAATTATGCATATAAAGTCAACTTGTTTTTCAACACTCTAATGGTACTTTAAAACATTTTTTTCTACCAAAAAACGGTCTTTAAAAAACAGGTCGTCTTAATTCAGTGTCATACAAAACCCAAAAACAGTGAAGTTAAAAACAAAATACAATGATTTGCAAATTCTTTTCAACCTATATTCAATTGAATAGACTGCAACATAGACTTAACATTTGAACTGGAAAATTTGTTATTTTTTGCAAATTTGAGCTCACTTGCAATTTTATGCCTGCAACATGTTTCAAAAAAGCTGGCACAAGTGGCAAAAAAGGCTGAGAAAGTTGAGGAATGCTCATCAAACACTTATTTGGAACATCCCACAGGTGAACAGGCTAATTGGGAACAGGTGGGTGCCATGATTGGGTATAAAAGTAGATTCCATGAAATGCTCAGTCATTCACAAACAAGGATGGGGCGAGTGTCACCACTTTGTCAACAAATGCGTGAGCAAATTGTTGAACAGTTTAAGAAAAACCTTTCTCAACCAGCTATTGCACGGAATTTAGGGATTTCACCATCTACGGTCCGTAATATCATCAAAGGGTTCAGATAATCTGGAGAATTCACTGCACGTAAGTGATGACATTAAGGACCTTCGATCCCTCAGGCGGTACTGCATCAAAAACCGACATCAGCATGCAAAGGATATCACCACATGGGCTCAGGAACACTTCAGAAAACCACTGTCAGTAACTACAGTTGGTCACTACATCTGTAAGTGCAAGTTAAAATTCTACAATCCAAAGCGAAAGCCATTGATCAACAACACCCAGAAACGCCGTCGGCTTCGCTGGCCCTGAGCTCATCTAAGATGGACTGATACAAAGTGGAAAAGTGTTCTGTGGTCTGACGAGTCCACATTTCAAATTGTTTTTGGAAACTGTGCACGTCGTGTCCTCCGGAAAAAAGTGGAAAAGAACTATCCGGTTTGTTTTAGGCGCAAAGTTGAAAAGTCAGCATCTGTGATGGTATGGGGGTGTATTAGTGCCCAAGGCATGGGTAACTTACACATCTGTGAAGGCACCATTAATGCTGAAAGGTACATACAGGTTTTGGAGCCACATATATTGCCATCCAAGCAACGTTATCATGGACGCCCCTGCTTATTTCAGCAAGACAATGTCAAGCAACGTGTTACAACAGTGTGGCTTCATAATAAACGAGTGCGGGTACTAGACTGGCCTGCCTGTAGTCCAGACCTGTCTCCCATTGAAAATGTGTGGTGCATTATGAAGCCTAAAATACCACAACGGAGACCCCCGGACTGTTGAACAACTTAAGCTGTACATCAAGCAAGAATGGGAAATAATTCCTTCAAAAATTGGTCTCCTCAGTTCCCAAACGTTTACTGAGTGTTGTTAAAAGGAAAGGCCATGTAACACAGTGGTAAAAATGCCCCTGTGCCAACTTTTTTGCAATGTGTTGCTGCCGTTATATTCTAAGATAATGATTATTTAAAAAAAAAAAAAAAGAGTTTCTCAGTTGGAACATTAAATATCTTGTCTTTGCAGTCTATTCAATTGAATATAAGTTGAAAAGGATTTGCAAATCATTGTATATTGTTTTTATTTACGAATTACACAACGTGCCAATTTCACTGGTTTTGGGTTTTGTATTATATTACGATAAATATAATGATTATTTTTTTAATACAGCCCCTTGTATGAGTTCTTATTCGAAGACAAAACTTGCACTACATCTGCATTGTGCGTATTGTTAAATTAAAAAAGGTCATTAAAAGTGTAGGTTCAGAGAGGTTGGGGTTGTCATGAGCCTTCGAGAGACTTACGAGGGACAAAATCCAAAATGCGGCCCCATAAAAACAGTAGACTAGTATATCCTGTGCGCTCATATTACTTTGCAAATGTTACTCTGTCAACTTTGCTGGAGAGCATGCAATATCAAAACAGGAGCCAAGTCATCTGTGGGCGTGTGCGGTGTGATGAGTGAGGGGTCCGAAAGGGGACTCTCAAGCACAGCGGTGTGCCCCCGCACTCAAACGGGCTCAGTACCGGCTCATAAATCGGCCGACTGTCTCCCTAGTGTTGGCTGCAGAGTTCTGAACCCCCCAGAGTGAAATGTATAGTGGAGCCCCTCTGCACCACTCCTGTCTGACCTCTGTAGTGGTCATCAGGGACTCTCTCTCTTCAAAAAAGTTAATTCACCTCATGTTCGACTCAGCGGCTTTTCATTCATAAATTTTTACAAATACATGGAGTACATAATGTGCATTTATTTATAGATGTTGACATTCCCTAATAAAAAGAAAATGTATCTTTTAAAAACTTTGAAAAAAGTTAGGGATGATGTTTGATAAGAAATTATCGAGTTCGAGCCCATTATCGAATCCTCTTATCGAACCGATTCCTTATCGATTCTCTTATCGAATCCAGATAGGTTGTTGTATATGGAAAAAACACACAATATTTGGTTTAACAAAAGCTTACTTTTATTTTATAAGCAAAAAATAAAATAAATATTGACTGTTACCCCCGTAAAAAAAATAAAATAAATAAATATTGACTGTTGTTACCCAAAGTATATTAAGTGGGATTTTTCAGAAAAACAAAAACAACCTGTCTCTGTGATCACTATAGGTCAGGGGTCGGCAACCCAAAATGTTGAAAGAGCCTTATTGGACCAAAAATACAAAAACAAATCTGTCTGGAGCCGCAAAAAATTAAAAGCCATATTACATACAGACAGTGTGTCATGAGATATAAATTGAATTAAGAGGACTTAAAGTAAACTAAATGACCTCAAATATAGCTACAAATGAGGCATAATGATGCAATATGTACATATAGCTAGCCTAAATAGCATGTTAGCATCGATTAGCTCGCAGTCATGCAGTGACCAAATATGTCTGATTAGCACTTCACACAAGTCAATAACATCAACAAAACTCCAAAACTCACCTTTGTGGATTCATGCACAACGTTAAAAGTTTGGTGGACAACATGGAACAGAAAAAGAAGTGGCATAAAACACGTCCTAGAAAGTCGCAGAAAGTTATACATGTAAACAAACTAAGGTGAGTTCAAGGACTGCCAAAATTAGTAGGACAAAACGGCGCTCGCCAAATACTCGAATCAGTGAATGTTTAATATAAACAGTGTGCTTTATAACAATTAGGGAGGTTTGTGTCATGTTTGTCCTACAGAAACCATATTAAAACATTTTTTTTTCCCTCAACTTTTTCCATTTTTCATACATTTTTGAAAAAGCTCCAGAGAGCCACTAGGGCGGCGCTAAAGAGCCGCATGCGGCTCTAGAGCCGCGGGTTGCCGACCCCTGCTATAGATGAATAACCATGCCTTGAGGCGGTTTTTCTCGGTCCATTATTTTTGCTGCTTGTGAGACATCACAGGAAATGACGTAGCTCAGTCATTAGACTGAGCTACGTCATTTCCTGTGATGTCCCACAGGGCATTTCTTGTGGGACGGGATTCGTTCCCAGGGATTCGAATAAAGAACCAACTCTTTTTCTTTACTAAAGTGGCCTCGATAACAGGAACCGGTTCTCAAAAAAGGGATTTGAGTCCATGGAATCGGTTCTTTTCTTATCGAACGATTCTTTTCTTATCGAACAACCGGGAGAACCGGTTTCGAACATCATCCCTAAAAAAAGTGCAGAACTTCGCCAAGGCAGGAGACTGGTAGAACCTCTAAAATCCAACACAACCCACCCTGGGTGCTGCAAACATTGGAAATAAATCCGTTCCAGGGTCAAACTGGCGCTATTAGAAAAGTGTACATGTAATGTTTTATGAGAAGTTTTAACAATGACAGTTATAAAACTGTAAAACGAAGATAACGATCAGGCTTTTGCTATGCGCAATGTGGGCGACCGGCCAGTGCGCAATCTATGTGAAAAAAAAAAAAGATCAAAACAAAACTTGCCAGTTTTATAAACTACCACTTAGTGTTGTCCCGATACCATTTTGGTACCGGTACTTTTCCATACTTTGATACTTTTCTAAATAAAGGGGACCACAAAAATTGCATTATTGGCTTTATTTTAACACAAAAATCTTACGGTACATAAAACATATGTTTCTTATTGCACGTTTGTCCTTAAATAAAATAGTGAACATACAAGTTTGCCCTTAAATAAAATAGTGAACATACAAGTTTGTCCTTAAATAAAATAGTGAACATACAAGACAACTTGTCTTTTAGTAGTAAGTAAACAAACAAAGGCTCCGAATTAGTCTGCTGACAAATGCAGTAACATATTGTGTCATTTATCATGCTATTATTTTGTCAACATTATTAAGGACAAGCGGTAGAAAATTAATTATTAATTTATTTGTTCATTTACTGTTAATATCTGTTTACTTTCTCTTTCAACATGTTCTATCTACACTTCTGTCAAAATGTAATAATCACTTATTTTTCTGTTGTTTGATACTTTACATTAGTTTTGGATGATACCACAAATTTGGGTATCAATCCGATACCAAGTAGTTACATGATCATACATTGGTCAAATTCAAAGTCCTCATGTGTCCAGAGACGTATTTCCTGAGTTTATAATGTTGTGATGCCAAAAAATATCGATGTCATCATAGTAGTATCGACTAGATACGCTCTTGTACTTGGTATCATTACAGTGGATGTCGGGTGGAGATCCACCAATGGTGTTTGTTTACATTTTAACGCCGGTGAGCTACGGTGTGTAGTGAAGCATGTTAAGCTATTCCTCGTCCTGCAGGGATGATACTTGTAAGAAACTTACTTTATTTGTCGCCATGGAGACAAGGATTAGTGATTTAGAAGTAGCTAAAACACTGCCGACTGGGGATGGACGTTAGCCGCTAGCTAGCGAGCCATGTCTTAAAGCACCTCTTCCCGAGGGCGTTTCAGTGTTATAACTTCACCTTTATCTTTAGTTTTTAAGCCAAAATGCGTCCGTTCTCCCTTCTTCTGTCTACACACTGTGTCTGCTTGTAAGTACTCTGTGATTGTGCACTGCCGAACATGCTCCTCTGCTCGTAAACCAGCAATGACACTACGTGACGACGGTACTTTTTAGAGGGGGTATAGTACCAAATATGATTCTTTAGTATCTCGGTACTATTCTAATACCGGTATACCGTACAACCCTACTACCACCACTAATTTCCATTAATAACCCTTTTTTTATATAGAGTTCCCAGTACAAATGAAACGCACCAAAAATGTCCAGACTGCAAATGATTTGCGCGAGCACGAACTGTGAGGGCAACACGCTTTGAGTACCTTGAAGGTAGAAAAGCGCTTTACAAGTATAACCCATTTACCATTTACCATTGTGCTTTAAGTTAAAGTTAAAGTACCAATCATAGTCACACACACACACTAGGTGTGGTGAAATGTGTCCTCTGCATTTGACCCATCCCCTTGTTCACCCCCTGGGAGGTGAGGGGAGCAGTGAGCAGCAGCAGTGCCACGCCCGGGAATCATTTTTGGTGATTTAACCCCCAATTCCAACCCTTGATGCTGAGTGCCAAGCAGGGAGGTAATGGGTCCCATTTTTATAGTCTTTGGTATGACTCGGCCGGGGTTTGAACTCACAACCGACAGATCTCAGAAAAACACAACAAAGGCTCCAATAACACTGGTAAAAGTCACTCGATTTGTCGCTAGTAGCTGTTTGCAAAAAAAAAAAAAGTCACCAAGAGGATTGGAAAGTCACCAGATTTAGGCAAGAGGGATGAGGGTTGGGGATAATCCAAGCCAATCCAGGCCAACACAGACCGCTTCCAAAATGTTTTTTTTATTTCATGCCTAAATTAAAATAGACCCATGTACCTACATGTAGTTAATTGGGTTATGTCAGAAAAATAAGTCTGTGCAGTCATCAACATGACTATCATGACTAGGGATGTCCGATAATATCGGACTGCCGATATTAATATTATATATTTAATGCTTTAAAATGTAACATCGGAAATTATCGGTATCGGTTTCAAAAAGTACAATTTCTAACTTTTTAAAACGCCGCTGTGTACACGGACGTAGGGAGAAGTACAGAGCGCCAATAAACCTTAAAGGCACTGCCTTTGCATGCCGGCCCAGTCACATAATATCTACGGCTTTTCACACACACAAGTGAATGCCATTCATATTTGGTCAACAGCCATACAGGTCACACTGAGGGTGGTTGTATAAACAACTTTAACACTGTTACAAATATGCGCCACACTGTGAACCCACACCAAACAAGAATGACAAACACATTTCGGGAGAACATCCGCACCGTAACACAACATAAACACAACAGATCAAATACCCAGAACCCCTTGCAGCACTAACTCTTCCGGGACGCTACAATACACCCCCCCCCCCCCCCCGCTACCCCAAAGACAGAGGAGTGGAAGATTTTACATGTAAACAAAATTTTGCGTCACAGTCCACACTATGGTGAGTTCAAGAAACGCCGAAATTTGTAGGATGAAGCGATGTTCACCAAATACTCTCATCAGATGAAGTATACACACAAACATATTAAACAGTTGTCTTTCTAACAATTGGGAAGGTTTGTGTCATGTTTGTCCTCAAACAAAAAACATGCTAAAACAAAAAAATATATTTTTCCCCCATCTTTTTCCATTTTCAATCCTTTTTTAAAAATGCTCCAGGGAGCCACTAGGGCGGCACTAATGAGCCGCGGATTGCTGAACCCCGATTTAGCTTTCACAAGGCTGAAAACCAACATTGAATTCCTGTGACCTTAAATCCCTCAGGCGGTACTGCATCAAAAACCCACATCGGTGTGTGAGGATATCACCACATGGACTCAGGAACACTTCAGAAAACCACTGTCAGTGACTACAGTTCGTCGCTACACCTGTAAGTGCAAGTTAAAACTCTACTACGCAAAGCGAAAGCCATTTATCAACAACACCCAGAAACGCCACCGGCTTCGCTGGGCCCGAGCTCATCTAAGATGGACTGATGCAAAGCTAGGTAGCATTTGCTGTGGTCTGGAACAACATGGCACACAAACAACTATCTGAAATGCAGCCAATATTACATACAGATAATGTGTCATGAGACATGCAAAACTAAGTTATATACAAAGAGGATAGAAGTTATGGATATTAAATGAGATCAACTATATCTACAAATGAGGCACAATGATGCAATACGTACATACGGGTAGCCTAAATAGCATGTTAGCATTGATTAGCTTGCGGTCATGCAGTGACCAAAGATGCCTGATGAGCACTCCAACAAGTCAATAACATCAACAAAGCGCACCTTTGTGCATTCACGCACAGCATACAACTTGTGGTGGACAAAATGAGACAAGGAAGGAGTGGAAGATTTTACATGTAAACAAACTGTTGCGTCACAGTCCACACTATGGTGAGTTCAAGAACCGCCGAAATTAGTAGGACAAATGATGTTCACCAAATACTCTCATCAGATGAAGCATACACACAAACATATTAAACAGTGGGATTTCTGACAATTGGGAAGGTTTGTGTCAGGTTTGTCCTCATACAAAAAACAAAAAACATATTAAAACAAAAACAAAAAACATATTAAAACAAAAACAAAAATATCCCCCCATCTTTTTCCATTTTCAATCCTTTTTTAAAAATGCTCCAGGGAGCCACTAGGGCGGCACTAAAGAGCCGCAGGTAGCTGACCCCGGATTTAGTTCTTCGGAGTTTCTGCCTGCAAGGTGGGGTTTCTGGAAGGTACCCGGAACCTTTTTAAGGGGAGGGCTGTGCTGGCGAATGCTGATTGGTTAAACACAGTTGGGGGCGTTCCCAAAACTTGTTTTTCAAACACATGACCGCTGTTTGAATACGTGTGTCGACTTGTTTATTTCTTATTTCTTGTGTATTTTAATTACAACAAACTTGACAATGGAGAGAAATAAGAACTTTCCCAATGCAGGAACTTTTGTGCTGAAGAACGCTATAGTAGAACTATTTTGGAGTGTTTTTACTCAGCCGTAGTCTTTAAACTATATGTAATTTATTGTTGTTTATTCGTTTTTACAAACTTCATTTTGTTACACGAATCTACGAGAAGTGGACCGACCCTTTTAAACGTATTTACGGAGGAGTATGAAGCCAGATTCGAAGCGGCGACCTCAGCTGCTTACTATTATTAGACTTTGTTGGATGAATGTGAAATAATGGTGCAACGAAGGTAAATAACATCAAATATTAACTCTTTACTTTGACTTTTTATGAACCATTTCGGCACACTTTATTTATTAAATCTTATTGTTTTGTATGTTATTGCTTTGTATTTCATTTACTGACTTTTTAGTAAAATAACCTAATATTGTCCGTTTATTGACATGGTATCAGTGTAGAAATACAAAACCCAAAACCAGTGAAGTTGGCACGTTGTGTAAATGGTAAATAAAAACAGAATACAATGATTTGCAAATCATTTTCAACCTATATTCAATTGAATAGACTGCAAAGACAAGATATTTAACATTCAAACTGGTAAACTTTGTTATTTTTTGCAAATATTAGCTCATTTGGAATTTCATGCCTGCAACATGTTTCAAAAAAGCTGGCACAAGTGGCAAAAAAGACTGAGAAAGTTGAGGAATGCTCATCAAACACTTATTTGGAACATCCCACAGGCGAACAGGCTAATTGGGAACAGGTGGGTGCCATGATTGGGTATAAAAGCAACTTCCATGAAATGCTCAGTCATTCACAAGCAAGGGTGGGGCGAGGGTCACCAAATGTGTGAGCAAATTGTCGAACAGGGGAAGAACAACATTTTTCAACGAGCTATTGCAAGGAATTTAGGGATTTCACCATCTACGGTCCGTAATATCATCACAAGATTCAAAGAATCTGGAGAAAACACTGCACGTAAGCAGCAAGGCTGAAAAACAACATTGAATGCCCGTGACCTTCGATCCCTCAGGCGGTACTGCATCAAAAACCCACATCAGTGTGTAAAGGATATCACCACATGGACTCAGGAACACTTCAGAAAACCACTGTCAGCAACTACAGTTGGTCGCTACATCTGTAAGTGCAAGTTAAAACTCTACTATGCAATGCGAAAGCCATTTATCAACAACAGCCAGAAACGCCGCCGGCTTCGCTGGGCCCGAGCTCATCTAAGATGGACTGATGCAAAGTGGAAAAGTGTTCTGTGGTCTGACGAGTCCACATTTCAAATGGTTTTTGGAAACTGTTTTTAAAGTGTGGTAAATGACAAAAAGCTATTATTACCAATAGGGATGTGCCGATCAATCGGCCACCGGTCAATATCGGACGATTTTCTTGTTTGCCGGTTAACACCGATCACAAACGGCGATCTATTTACATACATTTTATATGTTATATGTTGCTCCCTTGACATGTGGGGTCCCAAAGGGCTCAGTTTCAGGACCACTGCTGTTTTCCATTTATTTACTTTCCATGGGCTCAATCCTAAGAAAGCATGACATTACTTTTCACTGTTATGCCGATGACAGCCAAATGTATTTTCCCATAAAAGAGAACACATGCCCCACTAATCGCTTGTCTTGATGAAATAAAGGTTTGGATGGTCCGACATGTTTTCAAATTTTAATGATAACAAAACGCAAGTAATACTATTTGGACCTCGTGGTCACCAACCTGGGCTTTTGTATTGATAGTGATTTTAAATTGGCACAGTGGTGAAAGCCAGCTTTTTTTTCATTTGCGTCAGCTGCCCAAGGTTAAAAACCTTCATTCCAGGCAGCAGTTTGAGATACTAATCCGTGGCTTCATTACATCTCGGCTGGATAACTGTAACTTTTTTACATTTTGGAATTCTTCCCTCTCATGTCTGCAGATAGTACAAAATGAGGCTGCCCGACTTTTAGCAAACACGAGCAAAATAAATTATTGTATTCATTTTTACAAACCCTTTTTCCATGAGTTGGGAAATTGTGTTAGATGTAAATATAAACGGAATACAATGATTTGCAAATCCTTTTCAACTCATATTCAGTTGAATGCACTACAAAGACAAGATATTTGATGTTCAAGCTCATAAACTTTTTTTTTTTTTTTGCAAATAATAATTCACTTAGAATTTCATGGCTGCAACACCTACCAAAGTAGTTGGGAAAGGGCATGTTCACCACTGTGTTACATCACCTTTCCTTTTAACAACACTCAGTAAATGTTTGGGAACTGAGGAGACACATTCTTTAAGCTTCTCAGGTGGAATTCTTTCCCATTCTTGCTTGATGTACAGCTTAAGTTGTTCAACAGTCCGGGGTTCTCCGTTGTGGTATTTTAGGCTTCATAATGCGCTGGACATTTTCAATGGGAGACAGGTCTGGACTACAGGCAGGCCAGTCTAGTACCCGCACTCTTTTACTATTAACCCATGTTGATGTAACACGTGGCTTGGCATTGTCTTGCTGAAATAAGCAGGGGCGTCCATGGTAACGTTGCTTGGATGGCAACATATGTTGCTCCAAAACCTGTATGTACTTTTCAGCATTAATGGCGCCTTCACAGATGTGTAAGTTACCCATGTCTTGGGCACTAATACACCCCCATACCATCACATATGCTGGCTTTTTGTCATGTCTGTATTATCATGTTTTGTTTTAAGTCATGTTTTGTTTAGTTTCTGTCTTTTCACTCCCTTGTCTGGTCACCATAGCAACCATTAGTTTTCACCTGTCACGTCACGCACCTGTTTCACGTCTTGAGTCACGCACCTGTTTTCGTTAATCATGTCTGTAGTATTTAAGTTCAGTGTTTTTCAGTTTGTTTTTTTGACGACCTCGCACCCCATACCGCACCACATTTATGCTCTGTCCATTCCTCTATGATCCTGCTTCATGTCCCTTGTCACAGTAAGTTTTGGTTCCATGTTTATAGTCTTTTTGTTTTTTCATAGTTTATTCTCCGCCACTGTGCGTGCTTTTCATTTGTACCTTTTGCTATAGTCTTTTGGTTTCATAGTTTATTATCCGCCACTGTGCGCGCTTTCATTTATCCCTTTTTTTTGATACATTAAATTGATATATTAAAACCCGCCATGTACCTTAATTCCCGTCTCGCCCGTGCCAACTTTCCGTTGCATCCTGGAAAAGCAAACTCCCAAGATCAAGTCCTGACACTTTTCAACTTTGCGCCTATAACAATCCGGATGGTTCTTATCCTCCTTGGTCCGGAGGACACGACGTCCACAGTTTCCAAAAACAATTTGAAATGTGGACTCGTCAGACCACAGAACACTTTTTCACTTTGTATCAGTCCATCTTAGATGAGCTCAGGGCCAGCGAAGCCGACGGTGTTTCTGGGTGTTGTTGATAAATGTTTTTCGCCTTGCATAGGAGAGTTTTAACTTGCACTTACAGCTGTAGCGACCAACTGTAGTTACTGACAGTGGGTTTCTAAAGTGTTCCTGAGCCCATGTGGTGATATCCTTTACACACTGATGTCACTTGTTGATGCAGTACAGCCTGAGGGATCGAAAGTCACGGGCTTAGCTGCTTACGTGCAGTGATTTCTCCAGATTCTCTGAACCCTTTGATGATATTACGGACCGTAGATGGTGAAATCCCTAAATTTCTTGCAATAGCTGGTTGAGAAAGGTTTTTCTTAAACTGTTCAACAATTTGCTCACGCATTTGTTGACAAAGTGGTGACCCTCGCCCCATCCTTGTTTGTGAATGACTGAGCATTTCATGGAATCTACTTTTATACCCAATCATGGCACCCACCTGTTCCCAATTTGCCTGTTCACCTGTGGGATGTTCCAAATAAGTGTTTGATGAGCATTCCTCAACTTTCTCAGTATTTATTGCCACCTTTCCCAACTTCTTTGTCACGTGTTGCTGGCATCAAATTCTATAGTTAATGATTTGCAAAATTTTTTTTTATCAGTTTGAACATCAAATATGTTGTCTTTGTAGCATATTCAACTGAATATGGGTTGAAACTGATTTGCAAATCACTGTATTCCGTTTATATTTACATCTAACACAATTTCCCAACTCGTATGGAAACAGGGTTTGTAAATCGTTATATCCTGAGCTTCCCCCACCCAGTCCCTCAGGTCGAAAACAAAAGCAATGTTTTATATAATCAATTATTCGCTATACATGCATCACGGATTGGCACTGGTCCCTGGACCGGGGGTTGGGTACCATTCAGAGATGTCCGATAATATCGGGCCGCCGGTATTATCGGCTGATAAATGCTTTAAAATGTAATATAGGAAATGATCGGTATCGGTTTTATAAAGTAAAATGTATGACTTTTCAAAACGCCGCTGTATGGAGTGGTACACGGACGTAGGGAGAAGTAAAGATTGCCAATAAACAAACCTTAAAGGCACTGCCTTTGCGTGCCGGCCCAGTCACATAATATCTACGGCTTTTCACACACACAAGTGAATGCAACTCAAACTTGGTCAACAGCCATACAGGTCACACTGAGGGTGGCCGTATAAACAACTTTAACACTGTTACAAATATGCGCCACACTGTGACGAATGACAAACACATTTCGGGAGAACATCCACACCGTAACACAACATAAACACAACAGAACAAATACCCAGAACCCCTTCCAGCACTAACTCTTCCGGGACACTACAATATACACCCCCCGCTACCCCCCAACCCCCTCATGCTCTCCCAGGGAGAGCATGTCCCAAATTCCAAGCTGCAGTTTTGAGGCATGTTAAAAAAAATAATGCACTTTGTGACTTCAATAATAAATATGGCAGTGCCATGTTGGCATTTTTTTCCCATAACTTGAGTTGATTTATTTTGAAAAACCTTGTTACATTGTTTAATGCATCCAGCAGGGCATTGCAACAAAATTAGGCATAATAATGTGTTAATTCCACGACTGTATATATCTGTATCGGTTGATATCGGAATCGGTAATTAAGAGTTGGACAATATCGGAATATCGGCAAAAAAGCCATTATCGGATATCTCTAATTGTATGTAATAAAACGGAATAACGGTACTTTTAATATTGTGTTGACATTGTTGATCTGGTAATGGCATTCACTATTAATCAATTGAAAAATTTGTGATCGGTATTGGCCGATTGGACATTCCTAATTATTATCGTTGCCATAGTCTTGAGTGAAATGTCACACTGAACACCGATAAAAAAAAAGAATAGCACTTAATCTCATATAATACAAATGCGCAGTAGTACAGTAAGAATAAGTTCTGTAATATATTAATGACTTCCCAAGTGACTCCCACTTTCCAACTGGCCTCCGTCTGATCCACACAATAATTCATTTCAGCGACGAGGCCAAGCAGAGACTTGAGACTGCATTTGTCATTATCATTATAATTATTATTATTGATGCGTGCACTTCAGCTATGGCGGTACATTTATCTCCAGGTTGAGTCCAAAATGGTTAATATTTCAATAACGTTCACTCATTCGTGACATATTCTGGTAGTTTGCAATGGTGCATTAAGAACTGTTCTTAATCCATCCATCCGTGTTCTATCGCTTGTCCCTCTCGGGGTCTGCTCTTCTTAATGTTTGTGATTTTCTTATGTAACGGCATGTGGAGGAGCAGTCCATTAATTCCTCTTGTCACTCTGAGGCGTGCAACATCTCAACGGAGCCACGTCGATGACATCATCGCAAACCAGTCAGAAGTTCACGCACAAGATCTATAAACAGATGTCAAAGTACAAAACCCAAAACCAGTGAAGTTGGCACTTTGTGTAAGTCGTAAATAAAAACAGAACACAATGATTTGCAAATCCTTTTCAACTTATATTCAATCGAATAGACTGCAAATACAAGATACTTAACGTTTAAAACGTGGGAAACTTTGTTATTTTTTTTTCAAATATCAGCTCATTTGGAATTTGATGCCTGCAACATGCTTCAAAAAAGCTGCCACAAGTGGCAAAAAAGACTGAGAAAGTTGAGGAGTGCTCATCAAACATTGGAACATCCCACAGGTGAACGGGCTAATTGGGAACAGGTGGGTGCCATGATTGGGTATAAAAGCAGCTTCCATGAAATGCTCAGTCATTCACAAACAAGGATGGGGCGAGGGTCACCACTTTGTGAACCAATGCGTGAAAAAATTGTCGAACAGTTTAAGAACAACATTTCTCAACGAGCTATTGCAAGGAATGTAGGGATTTCACCATCTACGGTCCGTAATATCATCAAAAGGTTCAGAGAATCTGGAGAAATCCCTGCACGTAAGCAGCAAAGACCGTGACCTTCGATCCTTCAGGCGGTACTGCATCAAAAAGCGACATCAGTGTGGAAAAGATATCACCGCATGGGCTCAGGAAAACTTCAGAAAACCACTGTCAGTAACTACAGTTTGTCGCTACACCTGTAAGTGCAAGTTAAAACTCTACAATGCAAAGCGAAAGCCATTTATCAACAACACCCAGAATCGCCGCCGGCTTCGCTGGGCCCGAGCTCATCTAACATGGACCGATGCAAAGTGGAAAAGTATTCTGTGGTCTGAGGAGTCCACATTTCAAATTGTTTTTGGAAACTGTGGACGTCATGTCCTCCGGACAAAAGAGGAAAAGAACCATCCGGACTGTTATAGGCGCAAAGTTCAAAAGCCAGCATTTGTGATGTTATGGGGGTGTATTAGTGCCCAAGGGATGGGTAACTTACACATCTGTAAAGGCACCATTAATGCTGAAAGGTACACACAGGTTTTGGAGCAACATATG
>NC_084565.2:23477500-23505000 GCF_033978685.3 Nerophis lumbriciformis
TACACAAAATGCCCTCAAAAAGAATAAAACAACATACTGTTGCATTAGCATTAACTCATAATGATTTGTTGCTATTTAAAGATTTTAGTAGAGTGGTATCTAATGTTTTGAGAGTGTTTTGTGTCTCGGTTATAATTGTTTTATGTTTTAAGTTGCAAGGAAAAAATGGAGTTACAAGCATTAGTTGGCGCAGCAAATATCACAGTGAACCCGGTAAGATTGGCCCCAAACATCTGGTCTTACTTGCCAGTATTAGCCCAATATTAGGTAGAGTGGCCGTGGCAGTGACTTGAGGGTTCCAGATTCGATTCCTGCTTTTGTCATCCTAGTCACTGGGTCAATGGGTTTCACTGTGGAAAAAGTGCTTTGAGTCTCTAAAAAAAAGCGCTATATAAATATGATTCACGATTCACAAATCGAAATAACTGGGTGCTAAGGACGCTGCTGCGAAGAAAATATTCATTGACTTAAAAAAATAAAATCAAAATCAAAAACACGACCAACCGCGATGCCAGCTTGGCAAAGTAATTAGAGTGTATCACTGCCTGTCTACACCATACAGAAGCAGATTTAATCTTAGGCCAGCCAGGAATGTTAAACTTTTATAATAAATATTGTTTGAAAAACAATATTTAATATAAACGTTTTTTTTTTATTTGATTTTATTTAAAAAAATTTAAAGGCATGTTAAAATGTGCTCTTACATGAGGAGGGGAACACACCATTCATTTAATTTGAATGAGAGACACTGATTTAAGATACAAGTGTTTTGAGTTAAGAGCTCCATCACAGAACCAATTACAAGTTGAGGTGCTACTGTAATTGAAGAAATAAATTATACTCTACTGCGGGGGTCAGCAACCCGCGACTCTTTAGTGCCGCCCTAGTGGCTCCCTGGAGCATTTTTAAAAAAGGATTAAAAATGGAAAAAAAAAATATTTTTTTAGTTTTATTATGTTTTTGTCAAACATGACACAAACCTTCCCAATTGTTAGAAAGCCCTTTGTTTAATATGTTTGTGTGTATGCTTCATTGATGAGTATTTGTTGGGCATCGTTTTGTCCTACTAATTTCGGCGGTTCTTGAACTCACTATAGTGACGCAACAGTTTGTTTACATGTAAAATCTTCCACTCCTTCTTTGTCTCATTTTGTCCACCAAAAGTTTTATGCTGTGCGTGAATGCACAAAGGTGAGCTTTGTTGATGTTATTGACTTGTTGGAGTGCTAATCAGGCATATTTGGTCAGAGCATGACTGCAAGCTAATCGATGCTAACATGCTATTTAGGCTAGCTGTATGTACATATTGCATCATTATGCCTCATTTGTAGGTATATTTGAGCTAATTTAATTTCCTTGACTTTTATCCTATTTGTATATAATTTAGTTTTGCATGTCTTATGACACATTATCTGTATGTAATATTGGCTGCATTTCAGATAGTTGTTTGTGTGCCATGTTGTTCCAGACCACAGCAAACGTTAGCCAGCTTGCAAAGATTGTAATAAATCCATTAGAAGAAGACAGCCTGCCGTTTCCTTTAACTTGGACACACACATCTATACCTTTGGCCATTAAAAGCCAGTCATTTCCAGGAGTTGTGTCACTTTCTGAGTAGCCTCTGATTTACTAATGGTTTCTGATGGTGTAAAAATGTGTAGAATAAATATTAGATTTCAACATTTCTGTGAACAAATTTTTGCTTCAGCCTGCGACACATAGTCATTTTGATAGTAGGCTATTATAGCTAATATAGACACTTACATCATGTGTTGCCTTCATTATAACACTTATATACGACTTTTCATTTTTTGCAGCTCCAGACAAATAATTATTTTGTATTTTTGGTCCAATATGGCTCTTTCAACGTTTTGGATTGCCGACCCCTGCTCTACTGAAATGTAATGCTCATTTTTGTGGTAGTAATTTGCAGCTCTGCCCGTCCAAATAAAACTGATGGGTTAAATTCTATCTATTTATTTTCATCTGTCATTAATTAATCACATAAACGATGTTAGTTTTTCTGGTTTTCAGGCATGTGAAACTGCACTACATCAGAGAGGTGTGTTTAAACAGTAATAGGACAATATTTTACTAAAGACACATAGTTTAAGCCAGGGGTCGGCAACCCAAAATAATAAAAAAAATCTGTCTGGAGCATCAAAAAATTAAAAGCCTTTTATAAGTGTTATAATGAAGGCAACACATGATGTAAGTGTCTATATCAACCTACTATCAAACACTGACGCAAATCTTCGTTGACAGAAATGTTGTATTTTAATTTTTATTCTACACATTTTTGCAACATTGGAAAACATTAGTAAAATGGAGGCTTCTTACAGGATGAAATAACTTCTGGAGATTACTGGCTCAGAATGGCCAAAGGTGTAGATGTGTGTGTCCAAGTTTAAGGAAACGGCAGGCTGTCTTCTTCTAATGGATTTATTACAATATTTGCTAGCTAGGTAATGTTTGCTGTGGTCTGGAACAACATGGCACACAACTATGAGACATGCAGCCAATATTACATACAGATAATGTGTCATGAGACATGCAAATATAAATTAAATACACAAAGGACATAAGTAAAGGAAATTAAATGAGCTCAAATATACCTACAAATGAGGTATAATGATGCAATATGTACATACAGCTAGCCTAAATAGCATGTTAGCATCGACTAGCTTGCAGTCATGCACTGACCAAATATGCCTGATTAACACTCTAACAAGTCAATAACATCAACAAAGCTCACCTTTGTGCAATCACGCACAGCATAAAACGTTTGATGGACAAAATTAGACAAAGAAGAAGTGGCATAAAACACGTCTTTCTGTGGCAGCATCAGAGAAAGTTGCACATGTTAACAAACTATGATGAGTTCAAGGATCGCTGAAATCAGTAGGACAAAACGGTGCTCGCCAAATACTCTCATCAGTGAAGCATGTCCAACGTAAACAGTGGGATTTCTAACAATTGGGAAGGTTTGTGTCATGTTTGTCCTCCTACGGAAAATACCCATCCATCCATCCATCCATCTATTTTCTACCGCTTGTCCCTTTCGGGGTCGCATTCGGGCGGAAGGCGGGGTACACCCTGGACAAGTCGCCACCTCATCGCAGGGCCAACACAGATAGACAGACAACATTCACACTCACATTCACACACTCGGGCCAATTTAGTGTTGCCAATCAACCTATCCCCACAGGTGCGTGTTTTTTTGCTTAAAAAAATATTAATATCTATTAAAAATATATAATATATATTATAGTAAATATATATTATGTTTTATGTATATATTACAATATATTAAGCTATTATTATTATTATTAAGCTCGAAGCTACTTTATTTGGTACATGATGAAATGATAAGTGTGACCAGTAGATGGCAGTCACACATAAGATATACGTGTAGACTGCAATATGATGGCAGTCACACATAAGAGATACGTGTAGACTGTAAAATGACTCAAGTAAACAACACCAAAGTATATTAAAACAAAAAATATATATTTTTCTTCATCTTTTTCCATTTTCACACATCTCTGAAAGAGGTCCAGGGAGCTACGGGTTGCTGACCCCCGGTTTAAGCATTGTTATCTTTGTTAAGACATCATTTTCTTCGGCCTTTCATTAGGTTTTACCTTTTACCCTGCAATACAACGAGCTAATGCAACAAAATTTCGTTCTTATCTGTACTGTAAAGTTCAAATTTGAATGACAATAAAAGGAAGTCTAAGTCTAAGTCTCTTGTACAGATGTACCTAATGTTGTGGCCCGTCGTGCCCCAATGGAGGGTTTTGTGAATGAGTCCAAATCCATGCAAACTCGCTCTGGGACCAGACAGTGGCTAAACGAGATGCCTCCTACGGTATCAGTCCGGGGGAGATACCTCCATATTTTGCAACCTTTTGATGCCATGTAGTTAGCATGCATTTGCCATAAAAGCCCCTTCAATGAGATAATCTTCAAAGAAGCATGATGCACCATCTTCAAAAGAGGTCCAAATCCCCACTGTGGCCATCTTGCAGAAGAGTTCATGTGGAAGTCACGTGTTGTTGCACACGGGAGAACGTCACAACACATGCTGTTCATGCTCTGCAGCACCAACTGATATAATACATACATAGGTGCCGATCCCATGGGTGCTTCGGGGCCCGAGCAACCACTAAACCAATAAATGTATATTATGTTTATAAACTCAGGAAATATGTCCCTGGACACATGAGGACTTTGAATATGACCAATGTCTGATCCTGTAATGACTTGGTATCGGATTGATACCCAAAGTTGTGGTATCATCCAAAACTAATGTAAAGTATCAAGCAACAGAAGAATAAGTGATTATTACATGTTAACAGAAGTGTAGATAGAACATGTTAAAAGAGAAAGTAAGCAGATATTAACAGTAAATGAACAAGTAGATTAATAATTAATTTTCTACCACTTGTCCTTAATAATTTTGACCAAATAATAGAATGGAAAATGACACAATATGTTACTGCATATGTCCGCAGCTAAATTAGGAGCTTTTGTTTGTTTACTTACTACTAAAAGACAAGTTGTTTTGTATGTTCACTATTTTATTTAAGGACAAACTTGCAATAAGAAACAATAATGTACACTGCAAAAAAAAAAGATCGTATTTTTATGGTTAATTTACTCTAAATTTCTACGGTAATTTTTCTATTTTTTTAAAAATAGTTTATAAAACTGTAGAATTGAAGACATTATCTGTAAATAAACAATCCGCCTGTTATTTTAAGTAATATGCCAGTAATGACAAACTATGTATATTTCTTTTTTTTTTTTTACAGGAAAATACCAAATTAATTATACATAGCATTTTCTGTTTTCTTAAATTACTTTCAAATTCATGTAAAATTACAGTAATTATCTTTTATTAAATATGTAGCTTGTTATATAAAAGTCTATGTCCATACTAACAATCTAACTGTTGAATAAAGGTATTTTTCTGCAGAACTGTTTGCATCGTCACTTTATTAAAAGGTGGTTGATCTGAACAATTCAGAAAGTCGCAGTTATTTTCATAGTTTGGCCGGGGGGTGCGACTTATACTCAGGAGCGACTTATGTGTGAAATTATTAACATATTATCGTAAAATATCAAATAATATTATTTAGCTCATTCACGTAAGGGACTAGACGTATAAGATTTCATGGGATTTAGCGATTAGGAGTGACAGATTGTTTGGTAAACGTATAGCATGTTCTATATGTTATAGTTATTTGAATGACTCTTACCATAATATGTTACGTTAACATACCAGGCACGTTCTCAGTTGGTTATTTATGCCTCATATAACGTACACTTATTCAGCCTGTTGTACACTATTCTTTATTTATTTTAATTTTTAATTTTATTTCAAATGTCTATTCTTGGTGTTGGGTTTTATCAAATAAATTTCCCCCAAAAATGCGACTTATACTCATACTTGCCAACCTTGAGACCTCCGATTTCGGGAGATGGGGGGGCGTGGTCGGGAGTAGGACGGGGGCGTGGTTGGGAGCGGGGGCGTGGTTAAGAGGGGAGGAGTATATTGACAGCTAGAATTCACCAAGTCAAGTATTTCATACATATATATATACAGTATATACATACATATATATATATATATATATATATATATATATATATATATATATATATATATATATATATATATATATATATATATATATGTATATCTACATCCTGAAAATATGCAAACAAAACTGTGTTTAGATAATTGATACTTCAAATTTGCATAAATAAATCTTAAGGAATATAACATAACTTGGCTTCTGAGAGCTTCAAAATGTAATGAATAAAATGCTAAAGTTGTTGATAAACAAGCAATTATTTTAATAATTAAATATGGTCATTTTAAATGAATTATTATGATCATTTAAAATTTATTATTTCCAATATGTTTATTTTAATGTATAATTCTATGGCTGGATGTAATAAGGAGTCAGAAAAAATACAAATAAAAATACAATTAATTTTGATGTTTTTAGCAAAATATAGTAAAAATGTATTTTTTTTTTTTTATTTTTTTTTAAAATTAATAAATATATTTATTTTTAGGTAAGATAAACATAATACAATTTATCTCTAGTCTGGATGATTTAGTTCTTGTCACCCGTCATAAAAAAAAGGCTGTCCTCACTCAGGTCCGCATGGAGCTGGAGGGGGCGTGGAATATTTGTCCCGGGAGATTTTCGGGAGAGGCGCTGAATTTCGGGAGTCTCCCGGAAAATTCGGGAGGGTTGGCAAGTATGCTTATACTCCAGTGCGACTTATATATGTTTTTTTTCCTTCTTTATCATGCATTTTCGGCAGGTGCGACTTATACTCCGGTGCGACTTATACTCCGAAAAATACGGGTATGTCATATTTGCTGCCTAGTATGGGGCACCAAGACTATGTGCTCTATGTTTTCTGTTCCTGCATGATATAATGAGCTCAATTGTCCACAGCACAGATTTGTAGCTGTTGTTGCAATGACAAAAGAGGGAGAACATTATTATTCCAAAAGATAGATCTGCTTAAAACAGCAGGACAAGCCTGTTTTCACTCTCCATCATCCATCTGCTTTGCTTCTTTTCTTAAGGGGGGAAACGAGACGGAGACTCCGATTCTATGGATATGGATAATACAATTACTCTCAATGGCCGTGATCAGTGGGAGAGGGGATGCATCATGTGGGGGCTGCCCCTCGCCAGCCTGCTTTGATGTGCTTGCAATCCAGTGAAAGGGTGATGAGAAGAAAAAAAAACCCCACTGTAATCACAAGAGTTGATGAGTTACATCTCAGGTCTGGTCAGGCCATTTGGGTAGTGCTTGTAATGGCATGTTTATGCCGCATATATATATAAAAAAAAGTCTCCTTTATCTCTGAATGGGTGTCATATTTAAGGAGCGCCCATTACGGGATGTTTTGGTATCGGCCGGCAAAAAAGCATCTATTTTATGCTTCGTATAAAACATTAGGACGGCGTTCTGTCCAGATAGGTCCGCAATTAGGGTGACCACAACATTAGGGACATTATCACACTCTAATAATTCTGCGTTCACAGATGTAACAATGCTCAGTTTTGATTTAAACCAGACTTATCATCGCAGTTATGGCTGCCCTTTTGTAACAGAATATATATGAATTAGTGTTGTCAAATGATATTGAAAAAAAAAATCAGATTATTGTATTTTTTGGACTTTCATTTTCTCAAAACTCGACAGTGCGCCCTATAACTCGCGCCTAATGCAGTGTCTTTCAACCTTTTTTGAGCCAAGGCACATTTTTTTCATTGAAAAAATCCGAAGGCACACCACCATCAGAAATCATTAAAAAAATTAAATCGATATTGACAATAAAAAGTCGTCGTCGCAAATGTTGAATACGAATTTAAACCATAACCAACCATGCATCAATATAGTTGTCCCAAAGTACTGTCACGACATGTCACATCACGCCGTGACTTATTTTGAGTTTTTTGGTGTTTTCCTGTAGTGTCTTGCGCTCCTATTTTGGTGGCTTTTCCTGTTTTGTTGGTATTTTCCTGTTGCAGTTTCATGTCTTCCTTTGAGCGTTATTCCCCGCACCTGTTTTGTTTTGGCAATCAAGACTATTTAAGTTGTTTTTTTCGTTCTTTGTGTGGACATTGTTGATTGTCATGTCATGTACGGACGTACTTTGTGGACACCATCTCTGCTCCACACGCTGTAAGTCTTTGCTGTCGTCCAGCATTCTGTTTTTATTTACTTTGTAGCTAGTTCAGTTGTAGTTTTATTCTGCATAGCCATCCCTAAGCTTCAATGCCTTTGTTTAGGGGCACTTACCTTTTGTTTATTTTTGGTTTAAAGGCCTACTGAAACCCACTACTACCGACCACGCAGTCTGATAGTTTATATATCAATGATGAAATCTTAACATTGCAACACATGCCAATACGACCGGGTTAACTTATAAAGTGCAATTTTAAATTTCCCGGGAAACTTCCGGTTGAAAACGTCTAGGTATGATGACGTATGCGCGTGACGTCAGTAGTTGAATCAGACATTTTGGAATAGGTCGGTCGCCAGCTTAAATCGTCTTTTTTCATCGCTAAATTCCAAAGTATTCTGGACATCTGTGTTGGTGAATCTTTTGCAATTTGTTTAATGAACAATGGAGACTGCAAAGAAGATACCTGTAGGTGCGATCGGTGTATTAGCGTCTGGCTACAGCAACACAACCAGGAGGACTTTGACTTGGATAGCAGACGCACTATCCGACGCTAGCCGTCAACCGCATCGATGATCGGGTGAAGTCCTTCGTCGCGCCGTCGATCGCTGGAACGCATGTGAGCACTGGTGTTGATGAGCAGATGAGAGCTGGCTAGGTGGAGAGCTAATGTTATTAGCATAGCTCTATCGAGGTCCCATAGCTAAGTTAGCTTCAATGGCGTCGTTAGCAACAGCATTGCTAGGCTTCGTTAGGCGGTACATCATTAACCGTGTGGTTACAGGTCCAGAGTTTGGTAGTATTGTTGATATTCTGTCTATCCTTCCAGTCAGGGGTTTATTTCTTTTGTTTCTATCTGCATTTAAGCCTGATGCTATCACGTTAGCTCCGTAGCTAAAGTGCTTCGCCGATGTATTGTCGTGGAGATAAAAGTCACTGTGAATGTCCATTTTGCGTTCTCGACTCTCAATTTCAAGAGGATATAGTATCCGAGGTGGTTTGAAATACAAATCCGTGATCCACAATAGAAAAAGGAGAGAGTGTGGAATCCAATGAGCCCTTGTACCTAAGTTATGGTCAGAGCGAAAAAAGATGCGTCCTGCACTGCACTCTAGTCCTTCACTCTCACGTTCCTCATCCACAAATCTTTCATCCTGGCTCAAATTAATGGGGTAATCGTCGCTTTCTCGGTCCCAATCGTTCTCGCTCCTGGTGTAAACAATGGGGAAATGTGAGGAGACTTTCAACTTGTGACGTCACGCTACTTCCGGTGCAGGCAAGGCTTTTTTATCAGCGACCAAAAGTTGCAAACTTTATCGTGGATGTTCTCTACTAAATCCTTTCAGCAAAAATATGGCAATATCGCGAAATGATCAAGTATGACACACAGAATGGATCTGCTATCCCCGTTTAAATTAAAAAAAATCATTTCAGTAGGCCTTTAAGCATTAGATACCTTTTTACCTGCACACTGCCACCCGCTGTCATCTTCATATTGTGATCATGACAATCAATGTTCCCGACGTCTACAAAGCAACTAGCTACCTGCTGCCACCTACTGATATGGAAGAGTATTACACGGTTACTCTGCCGATCTCTAGACAGCACCGACACTCAACAACAGCGCATTATTTGCGGATTATAATTACTAGTTTGCAAAAAATATTTTCAACCCAAATAGCTGAAATTACATAATCTCCCACAGCACACCAGACTGTATCTCACGGCACACCAGTGTGTCGTGGCACAGTGGTTGAAAAACACTGGCCTAATGTACGGAATAATTTTGGTTGTGCTTACCGACCTCAAAGCTATTTTATTTGGTACATGGTGTAATGATAAGTGAGACCAGTAGATGGCAGTCACACATAAGAGATTTGTGTAGACTGCAATATGACGGCAGTCACACATAAGAGATACATGTAGACTGCAATATGACTCATTTTTTAAGGGGCGCCGGAAGTTGGCAGACCCATCAGCGATCCTGTTCTGTCTCCCTGTAATGTTTGTCTGCTCTTGAATGGGATTGTGCTGAAAATCTTAATTTCCCCTCGGGGATTAATAAAGTATTTCTGATTCTGATTCTGATTCATGTAAACAACACCAACATGTTATATGTTCCATTGAAAATATAGAACATTACACACGGCGCTCAAAAATCCATCAAAATGTTTTGGTACGACTTTGGTAAGCTATGAAGTCGCACCGCTTGATGGATTGTACTGTGCTTCAACATACAAGTATTATTATGGTGTGTGTATAAGGTAAGACATATCATCTGGCGTTTTGTTTCACAATATTATGCAAAAGCAACTTTTCTTACCTTCTGGTACCTGCTGATCTGTATTTGGGATCTGCATAAATCCTGAAAATGTACGCACTTCTGCCTTTGTAGTCCTTGCCGACATTGTAGTCGATAAGCTTCTTCTTTTTCTCTATCTTCTTGTTATGGGACATTGTTGCCATTTCTAATATAAAGTAGTGTAAAGTTCTTACTCATATCCGTCAGTAAACTCGCTATGAAAGCGCTAAAACATTCACCCGAGGAACTTTAGTTATTAGAGAGTTCCGGTCGGACTCCAGCGAGTAGTTAAAGCGGCGGGGAAAATTACAAGGACGATACTCCCAGAGATGAGTGCCATGTACACAACTCGCTGCCTAAAGCGAGTACACAACATCCTGAAGGACAGATACCACCCAGCACATGGCCTCTTCAACCTGCTACCCTCTGGAAGGAGGTATAGATCGATTCGCGCCAGGACCACCAGAATGTCTCACAGTCTGTATCCCCAGGCTGTGAGACTGCTAAATGAACAGCCTGCCCCTTTGCTGCCCCGGACCATCTTATTACCTCACTCTTCACCACCTCAATAATTGTGCTCTGGACATTGCATTGCTGCAACATCAACATAACACCCATCAGACATCCGACTGTTCCCACCCCCACGTCCCTCTATTCGCCATCTTCCTGACAATGCTAAAATGTAAACTATTGTCAACCTGCACTTCAATGCAGTTTCTATGCCGCTGGACAAAGCTCAAACAAAAGCTCGTTGACATGTATGACTTAAGTGTTATTATGACAACGACAATAAAGGAATTGATTGATTGATTGATTGATTGACACATATCTATTTGCCCACCACTTTGTAACATTTTTATCTAAAGTTCTTTCAGCGAGCACACCAGTCAGTCTCCTCACTCATTTTTGTTCTTAAAATACGCATTGATCTGATCACTGAGCTTGTAAGATCAAAATTAAATTGCATGATTAATCTAAATGTCTGATTAATGCGATAATTTTTTGTGATTAATCACGAGTTATTGCGTTAATCTTTGACAGCACTAATATAAATATTCATGTATAATTGCCTCATGATAGTATTACACAACAGCCCAAGCATCTTATTAGATTTAGACTTCCTTTTTATTGTCATTCAAACTTGAACTCTACAGTACAGATAAGAACGAAATTTCGTTGCATTAGCTCAAGGTAGTGCATTATTATGATGCGTTCAAGAGTCTTACGGTCTGAGGGAAGAAGCTGTTACAGAACCTGGAGGTTCTGCTTCGGAAGCTGCGGAACCCTCTTTCTAGAGTCCAGCAATGAAAACAGTCCCTGGTGGGGGTGGGAGGAGTCTCTGCAGATTTATTATTAGACACCGTATTTTTCGGACTATAAGTCGCAGTTTTTTTCATAGTTTGGCCGGGGGTGCGACTTATACTCAGGAGCGACTTATGTGTGAAATTATTAACACATTAGCGTAAAATATCAAATAATATTATTTAGCTCATTCACGTAAGAGACTAGACGTATAAGATTTCATGGGATTTAGCGATTAGGAGTGACAGATTGTTTGGTAAACGTATAGCATGTTCTATATGTTATAGTTATTTGAATGACTCTTACCATAATATGTTACGTTAACATACCAGGCACGTTCTCAGTTGGTTATTTATGCCTCATATAACGTACACTTATTCAGCCTGTTGTTCACTGTTCTTTATTTATTTTAAATTGCCTTTCAAATTTCTATTCTTGGTGTTGGGTTTTATCAAATAAATTTCCCCAAAAACTGCGACTTATACTCCAGTGCGACTTATATATGTTTTTTTTCTTCTTTGTTATGCATTTTCGGCCGGTGCGACTTATACTCCGGTGTGACTTATACTCCGAAAAATACGGTACTTTAAAACACAAATTGATGCATAACTTGCTTGCTTTGAAATCATAAGGGACTAACCCTGAGCTCCCTAGCGCAGAGCTGGGCAAATATTTTTAATCGGGGGGCCACATTGAGAGAAAAAAATGTGTTTGGAGGGCCAATATGTGTTTATAAATTATATGTCCACATTTATCTGTAAAAAATCGGCTGTATAGTATGTGTGTTAGGATCCCTTTTTTCAGGAACACTAATACCAAAAGTCACAATGTCCGATAGAGTTCTAAAAACATTAATACAGACCACCTCAAAAAATATGGAATGGAATTTTACAGTTTTTCACAGAATGGGACACCCAAAATGTACATGAAAATAAAGAAAGTGGGATTTACAATATTACCTATGAACAATAAAACACTGAATATTAACAACATCGCTCCTCTTTTACTTCTCAGACCAGCTCCTCGATAGTTGTGTATCTTTTACAGCCAAGCAAAACACAACAAAAAAAGGTAACAAACAGCAAAATATGAATGCAAAGTGTTTGCTTCCTCAACTGTTCCTGAAAACAAACCGCGCCCACTCTGGTTGGTTTCTTGTCTGAGCTGCTGTGACGTAGATTACCGTAATAACTCCTATAACACCCAAAAGCGAAGATTTCGACTAGGGATGTCCGATAATGGCTTTTTGCCGATATCCGATATTCCGATATTGTCCAACTCTTTAATTACCGAATACCGATATCAACCGATATCAACCGATATATGCAGTCGTGGAATTAACACATTATTATGCCTAATTTGGACAACCAGGTATGGTGAAGATAAGGTACTTTTAAATTTTTTTTATAAAATAAGATAAATAAATTAAAAACATTTTCTTGAATAAAAAAGAAAGTAAAACAATATAAAACAGTTACATAGAAACTAGTAATTAATGAAAATGAGTAAAATTTACTGTTAAAGGTTAGTACTATTAGTGGACCAGCAGCACGCACAATCATGTGTGCTTACGGACTGTATCCCTTGCAGACTGTATTGATATATATTGATATATAATGTAGGAACCAGAATATTAATAACAGAAAGAAACAACCCTTTTGGGGGAGGAAGGTGTTTTGGGTTGGTGCACTAATTTTAAGTGTATCTTGTGTTTTTATGTTGATTTAATTAAAAAAAACAAAAAACAAAAAAGGATACCAATAATAAAAAAAACGATACCGATAATTTCCAATATTACATTTTAACGCATTTATCGGCCGATAATATCGGCAGGCCGATATTATCGGACATCCCTAATTTCAACCATTGAAATACTTTCTATAGTTCAAGACTTAGTCATTTAAAAGCAGCACTGCACATCATAATGGCGGCGACAGTTTTAGACTTAGACTTAGACAAACTTTATTGATCCACAAGAGAAATTGTTCCACACAGTAGCTCAGTTACAAAGGAGGGAAAGTGTAAGGATGGAAAAGATAATGCAGGTATAAAGTAGACTAAAAATGTACCGTAGTAGCAATATAAAATATAACATGTATATAATATTTACATATTGTATATACAGTATATGATGTATACTGATATATTCTACTATATTTTTTATAGATGTCCGATAATATCGGACTGCCGATATTATCGGCCGATAAATGCTTTAAAATGTAACATGGGAAATTATCGGTATCGGTTTCAAAAAGGAAAATGTATGACTTTTTAAAACGCCGCTGTGTACACGGACGTAGGGAGAAGTTGGAGCGCCAATAAACCTTGAAGGCACTTCCTTTGCGTGCCGGCCCAATCACATAATATCTACGGCTTTTCACACACACAAGTGAATGCAGCGCATAATGGTCAACAGCCATACAGGTCACACTGAGGGTGGCCGTATAAACAACTTTAACACCGTTACAAATATGTGCCACACTGAATCCCCACCAAACAAGAATGACTTCGGGAGAACATCCGCACCGTAACACAACATAAACACAACAGAACAAATACCCAGAACCCCTTGCAGCACTAACTCTTCCGGGACGTTACAATATACACCCCCCGCTACCTCCTAACCAAAACCCCGCCCCCCCAACCTCAACCTCCTCATGCTCTCTCGGGGAGAGCATGACCCATATTCCAAGCTGCTGTTTTGAGGCATATTAAAAAAAATTATGCACTTTGTGACTTCAATAATAAATATGGCAGTGCCATGTTGGCATTTTTTACCATAAATTGAGTTGATTTATTTTGGAAAACCTTGTTACATTGTTTCATGCATCCAGCGGGGCATCACAACAAAATTAGGCATAATAATGTGTTAATTCCACGACTGTATATATCGGTATCGGTTGATATCGGAATCAGTAATTAAGAGTTGGACAATATCGGAATATCGGATATCGGCAAAAAAGCCATTATCGGACATCTCTAATATTTTTGTATATGTTTTTGTATATTTTATATTTTGATGTTAAAGGTCTACAAATTGAAGATGAAAGCGGGCCGTATTTTGCCCAAGTCTGCTCTAGCGTCTGGTCTCTATTGTATAGGTTAACCCTGTAATCGTGAATATTTTCAACTATTACATTAACACGATCAATATGATGTTAATTACTTTGCGAGTCTATTCCTAATTATCTTGACTTCATTCCCAAAGTATGCTGAGGGGGGTAAAAAAATAATAGCATGAGGGATCGCTTATATAAAACAATGTGACCGGTGTGACCCCTGTCACTTTATCTTTCCCTGCCTGTCCTGTCTCCTCTCACTTTGACCCCTGAAATGATGAAGATAGACAGACAGCATATGTTGACATGCCTTTGTGAGGAGGACCACGCAAGACAGGGAGGCACTCAACTAAATCAGAAAGTGGATGCTCCTTAGGGGTCAAACAAAACAGTTAAGAAGAGGGTTTAGTCAAATTGTCTTACATTTTATCTACCTGTCTCCAGCAGCTGGACATTCTTTTGAAAATAGTTCCTTGGCCACGTCCAAATTCCCTATTTTTTCCCAAGCTATCCGCAAAAGAGACACCGCAATAACATTTCACCGGAGACTCCGTCAATATTATTCTTTGGCATCTTCAAAGCAGGACAGAGGATATTGGAGCCCAAGCTGGAGACGGATGGAGATAGAGCGTGTGTGTGTTTATATGTGTGTGTGTGTGTGTTTTCCAGCGGAGAGAAGACAGAATAGGGTGTTCACTTTGGGTCATTCCAGTCTCAAGTATGGTTGCCTGAGGCTACGATCCCCTCCTAGGTATCCATCATCTTTACGTTTTCTTTGAAGCCCAATCTGTGCACCCTGGGGTTACAACCGTATCGCCCTCATCTGCACTTTACATTATTCCAATGCCTCGGCCCACCTCTAGAGGGCCCCGAGTGTTAAGCAAACCAGTCAGCTTGCTTTTTTAAAAAAGTAAAACAAAAGTTAAAGTACCACTGATAGTCACACACTAGTGTTGTAACGATACCAATATTTTGGTACCGGTACTAAAATAATTTCGGTACTTTTCGGTACTTTTCTATACAAAGGGCACCACAAGAAAATTGCATTGTTGGCTTTATTTTAACAAAAAATCTTAGGGTACATTAAATATATATTTCTTATTGCAGTTAAGTCCTTAAATAAAGTATTGAACATACAACTCAACTTGTCTTTTAGTAGTAAATAAGCAAACAAAGGCTCCTAATTGGTCTGCTGACATATGCAGTAACATATTGTGTCATTTATCATTCTATTATTTTGTCAACATTATTAAGGATAAGTGGTAGAAAATTCATTATTAATCTACTTGTTCATTTACTGTTAATATCTGCTTACTTTCTCTTTTAACATGTTCTATCTACACTTCTGTTAAAATGTAATAATCACTTATTCTTCTGTTGTTTGATACTTTACATTAGTTTTGGATAATACCACAAATTTGGGTATCAATCCGATACCAAGTCGTTACAGGATCATACATTGGTCATATTCAAAGTCCTCATGTGTCCAGGGACGTATTTCCTAAGTTCATAAACATAATATACATTTAAAAAAAACGAAAGAAGATGTTGTGATGCCAAAAAATATCGACGTAATCATAGTAGTATCGACTAGATACATGCCTGTACTTGATATCATTACAGTGGATGTTAGGTGTAGATCCACCAAAGGCGTTTGTTTACATTTTGACGCCGGTGAGCTACGGTGTGTAGTGAAGCATGTTTAGCTATTCCTCGTCCTGCAGGGATGATACTTGTAAGAAACATACTTTATTTGTCGCCATGGAGACGAGGATTAGTGATTTAGAAGTAGCTAAAACACTCGTCTGCTCGTAAAACCAGCAATGTCATGACGTGATTTCGACGCGGGCGCAGGTCCGGTACGTTTCATAGACGGTATAGTACCGAAAATTATTCATTAGTGTCGCGGTACTATACTAATACCGTATACCATACAACCCTATCACACACACACACTAGTTGTGGTGAAATTACCCTCTGCATTTGACGCATCCCCTTGTTCCACCCCCTGGGAGGTGAGGGGAGCAGTGAGCAGCAGCGGTGGCCGCGCCCGGGAATAATTTAGGTGATTTAACCCCCAATTCCAACCCTTGATGCTGAGTGCCAAGCAGGAAGGTAATGGGTCCCATTTTTATTGTCTTTGGTATTACGAGCGGTGTGGTTTCGAGGGTACCCGAAAAAGGTTACTTTATTGTCGATGTAAAAACATATGCTATCAATACACATACATTTTTTTTGTAAAAAAACAAAACAAACAACAACAACAACAGACCAATACAGGATTATTTCCGGTAGGGTGGGTCAATCGATTGGCTACCGATTAGTGTCGGACAATTCTTGTGAAAAAGTATGTTGCGGATTAATACCTTTTAATGACGATCCCCGGTTGACAAGTGGCTAGCAGATAATTGTGTGTCTCTCTACATCATTCTATGTGGCCCGCGAAAGCCTGGAAAAAATGGGTTCTAACAAAATACTTATTCTTATTTTATTTTTTTAACTAAATGCATGTTTTAAAACTTTAATATTATCTGATCATGCCAATTATATTTTTGCATACTGTATTGCAAAAACATTTTTGTGAGATAAAAAAAAATATTAAAAATGTGTTCGTCACCTTTATATATGATTTTAAATCAATTTATAAATAAATAAAAATCTAGTAATCAAATGCATATGCATTTCGATTAATCATGATTAATCACAGGTTATTATCCGCATGCATTATGTAAATTAATTTTAAAAAAGCGGCCCTCTGAATGCAGCCATTACTGCGACGTGGCCCTCAATGAAAATTTATTTGACACCCCTGCTCTACATAGTGTGGAGCCGCTTCCTTAAGCTAATATTAATCACCTCCATTATGGCCAATAAACTGCATTCGTTAGGATGTTATCAAGCGACGTTATCACTGGAGGACGAGGCTAAACATGACACATTAGATACACACCAAGAGCAAGCCAGGAGCAGGCATGCTAATAGCAAAGCTAATGCTAAGCTATGTTGAAACGAACACCTAGATATAAGTGCTTAGTAAAGTTTAAGAAGTGTAGATGGAACCGTGTAACAGCTGAAAGTGAGCAGCTATTATCAAAAAAAAATTGATTAGATTGATAAGAGTCCAGAGAGAGTACAAGACACGTAAAAAGAGGGTGGATTGATCTATAAACTGGTGGTGCGGTATCAAGGGTGGGGGAGTATTTGAGATTGTAATAAAAGAGAAAAAATATAACATTGTGCTAATAATGGTAAAACTGTCATTAGCACTCACCATAAATATTTTGTCACATTTTCAGTTAATGCATGTGACCAGAAGCATCAAACCTTGATTGGAACATTCCTGATTCCAAGGGTCTTCTTTATTTCTTTGCCATCTACAACGGATTGCCCGGCACTTTGCCCCAACTAGCTTAGGCTCGCGTTAGGCACAAAGCTTAAAGTATCACGTTATATCTATGGTCCAGATTGCCAACCTTTGGCCTGCAAATGCAAGGTTTGCTGTGGGTCCCGAACATACAATCTCTCCTACAAGTAGTCAAGATGTCCCCAAATTAGGCCCTGCGATTTCTCCAGCAACCAGTTCTCATTGATTTTTTTGATTCACAAGAGCTGCTGATGGTGATATCTATATTCAAATTCAAGTTCTAAGAACCTGTGGTTAGTGCTCGTGCCTCACAATAAGAAGGTCCTGGTTTCGATTGCTGGGCTTGGGCTTATCTGTGTGGAGTTTGCATGTTCTGTCTGTGACTGCGTGGGTTGCCTTCGGGTACTCCGTCTCCCTCCCATCTCCAAAGACATGCACCTGGGGATAGGCTGATTGGCAAAACTAAACTGGCCCGAGTGTGTGAATGGTTGTTTGTCTTGTCCAGGTTCTACCCTGCCTGCGGTAGAAGACGGATGGATGGAAGTCTTAAGGACCCAAATTCCTCACCTTACAGAAAGTCTGGAAACTGCAAACACTCTATTAACCAATCCTAACTTTCATCATTTTGTCCTCATCTTTGGCCTGCATAACATTCCTAACCTATTATTTTTTCCAGGATCCAGTTTTGGTTGGTATTCTAATGGAATTCCAACTACAATCACTCCTCCAGTCACTTCCAGAACTCCACGTTTTAGCCGACATTCAAACTGCAATCTGTCCTTGAACAAACCCTAGTTCCATATTTAAGTCCTTACACGGGTGATTTTGAACCCATAGTATCTCGCGGAAGCAATCCTGACCTTCAGCTGTTCAACTAATAGGCTTTAAACCAGAAATCTGCCAGTTGGTTCAGCACGTCTCAACTAAGCCAAGCTTCATGTTCAAATCTTCCCATCATTCCCAGATGTGTGCTCTCTTAAAAGACTACCTCTTGACAACTTGTCCAAGGTCTGCACTGCCTGTGGTATAAGATGAAAGGATAGAAGTCTTAAGGACCCTAATTTCTCACCTTACAGAAAGTCTAGAAACTGAACACTCTGTTAACCAATCCTAACATTCATTATTTTGTCTTCATCTTTCGCCTGCATAATATTTCTAACCTGCTATTCTTTCAAGGATCCAGTTTTGGTTGGGATTCTAATGGTCTTCCAACTACAATCACTCCTCCAGTCACTTCCAGAACTCCACGTTTTAGCTGGCATTCAAACTGCAATCTGTCCTTGAACAAACCCTAGTTCCATATTTAAGTCCTTACACGGGTGATTTTGAACCTACAGTATCTAGCAGAAGCAATCCTGACCTTCGGCTGTTCAAGTAATAGGTTTTAAACCAGAAATCTGCCAGTTGGTTCAGCAGGTCTCAACTTAGCCAAGCTTCATGTTCAAATCCTCCCATCATTCCCAGATGTGTGCTCTCTTAAACGATTACCTTTTGACAACTTGTCCAGGGTCTACACTGCCTGCGGTAGAAGACGGATGGATGGAAGTCTTAAGGACCCAAATTCCTCACCTTACAGAAAGTCTGGAAACTGCAAACACTCTATTAACCAATCCTAACTTTCATCATTTTGTCTTCATATTTGGCCTGCATAACATTTCTAACCTACTATTTTTTCCAGGATCCAGTTTTGGTTGGGATTCTAATGGTCTTCCAACTACCATCACTCCTCCAGTCATTTCAACCTCCACGTTTTAGCTGGCATTCAAACTGCAATCTCTACTTGAATAACCCCTAGTTCCATATTTAAATCCTTACACGGGTGATCTTGAACCCACAGTATCTCCAGGAAGCAATCTTGACCTTCAGCTGTTCAACTAATAGGCTTTCAACCAGAAATCTGCCAGTTGGTTCAGCAGGTCTCAACTAAGCCAAGCTTCATGTTCAAATCCTCCCATTATTCCCAGATGTGTGCTCTCTTAAACGACTACCTCTTGACAACGTGTCCAGGGTCTGCACTGCCTGTGGTATAAGATGAAAGGATGGAAGTCTTAAGGACCCAAATTTCTCACCTTACAGAAAGTCTAGAAACTGAACACTCTGTTAGCCAATCCTAACATTCATTATTTTGTCTTCATCTTTGGCCTGCATAATATTTCTAACCGACTATTCTTTCAAGGATCCAGTTTCGATTGGGATTCTAATGGTCTTCCAACTACCATCACTCCTCCAGTCATTTCAACCTCCACGTTTTAGCTGGCATTCAAACTGCAATCTGTACTTGAATAACCCCGAGTTCCATATTTAAATCCTTACATGGGTGATCTTGAACCCACACTATCTACAGGAAGCAATTGACCTTCAGCTTTTCAACTAATAGGCTTTAAACCAGAAATCTGCCAGTTGGTTCAGCAGGTCTCAACTAAGCCAAGCTTCATGTTCAAATCGTCCCATCATTCCCAGATGTGTGCTCTCTTAAAAGACTACCTCTTGACAACTTGTCCAGGGTCTGCACTGCCTGTGGTATAAGATGAAAGGATAGAAGTCTTAAGGACCCTAATTTCTCACCTTACAGAAAGTCTAGAAACTGAACACTCTGTTAACCAATCCTAACATTCATTATTTTGTCTTCATCTTTGACCTGCATAATATTTCTAACCTGCTATTCTTTCAAGGATCCAGTTTTGGTTGGGATTCTAATGGTCTTCCAACTACAATCACTCCTCCAGTCATTTCCAAACTCCACGTTTTAGCTGGCATTCAAACTGCAATCTGTCCTTGAACAAACCCTAGTTCCAAATTTAAGTCATTACACGGGTGATTTTTAACCCACAGTATCTCCAGGAAGCAATCCTGACCTTCGGCTGTTCAACCAATAGGTTTTAAACCAGAAATGTACCAGTTGATTCAGCAGGTCTCAACTAAGCCAAGCTTCATATTCAAATCTTCCCATCATTCCCAGATGTATGCTCTCTTAAACGACTACCTCTTGACAACGTGTCCAGGGTCTGCACTGCACTGCCTGTGGTATAAGATGAAAGGATGGAAGTCTTAAGGACCCAAATTTCTCACCTTACAGAAAGTCTAGAAACTGAACACTCTGTTAACCAATCCTAACATTCATTATTTTGTCTTCATCTTTGGCCTGCATAATATTTCTAACCTACTATTCTTTCAAGGATCCAGTTGCGATTGGGATTCTAATGGACTTCCAACTACCATCACTCCTCCAGTCATCTAAACCTCCACATTTTAGCTGGCATTCAAACTGCAATCTCTACTTGAATAACCACTAGTTCCATATTTAAATCCTTACACGGGTGATCTTGAACCCACAGTATCTCCAGGAAGCAATCTTGACCTTCAGCTTTTCAACTAATAGGCTTTAAACCAGAAATCTGCCAGTTGGTTCAGCAGGTCTCAACTAAGCCAAGCTTCATGTTCAAATCCTCCCATCATTCCCAGATGTGTGCTCTCTTAAGCGACTACCTCTTGACAAAGTCCAAAGTGTACTTTGGTCCCTGGCTGGGTTGCACTTATGCTGTAAGACTGGATCTCATCCAGCACTCTCCTGCAGCCAGCAGCTCTTAAGCAGCCAAGAAAAGCTCCATCAAAGCAGAGAAGTGAGGTTAGAGCAGGTACCCGACTCCACAGGTGCCCACATTAGAGCGCGGCTGCCACAACCGCCTACTGGGATCTCACACCTGCTCCAGAACAAAGGAAACACAAAAAAGGGATAAAGGATAACAAGACGATGAGAACCAAAGGGAAGAAGAGAGACTCTCAGAAATGCTCTGATGAATGGTGCCCATGCAATCTTGACTTTAGAGTCATGGGTCACAAGTGTCACAGTTTTACAGCGTGAGACTGTGTTAAAAGACAAGACCATCAAAGAAATATCAAATGAGTGTCGCTGGGATCAACAAGTCTGCACGGACAGACGAAAAAGACGCGGTCCAGGACAAAGAAGCGCTTGTAGCACATCCGTCAGCTTTCCGCCCACAGAAGGAGGGGACCTTGTGGGCTTCTCTGTGATAAATGTCCCCACTACTTGACTCTGTCACATAGTCCCTGGGTCCCCTACTTGGACAATGAGTGAGGTCAAAGCAGAGCAAAGGGCCCACTTTCACTCTCCCTGTGTATGTTTATTTCAAAAGGGTCTGCTTCACATCAGGACCGGACTGGGAAGTAAATAAAACACTTCTTACTGTTGTCGTTACCCAGGCCTGTTTATTTGTGATCCGTCATCATGCTCATAAAGACGCTACTCTAGCCGCCACAGTCGGACTCTCATGCACCAGCCTAGTCAAACACAAACGGACAGAGATGAATGTAATCCTGCCCAGGAGGAAGCACATGGCAACATTTGATTTATGGTTCATTTACAATGCAGGAATTGTTTGGAAAACCAATAGTCACCAAAAAAATTTAAAATAAATACCTGACCTTCTACCATCTATACCATGGATGTCAAACTCTGGCCCGCGGGCCAACTTTCACCGCTAATACTCATACTTGCCAACCCTCCCGATTTTCAGTGCCCCTCTCGAAAGTCTCCCGGGGCAACCATTGTCCCGAATTTCTCCCGATTTCCACCCGGATAACAATATTGATGGCGTGCCTTAAAGGCACTGCCTTTAGCGTCCTCTACAACCTGTCGTCACGTCTGCTTTTCCTCCATACAAACAGCGTGCCGGCCCCTGTCACATGATATATGCGGCTTCTACACACACATAAGTGAATGCCGGCATACTTGGTCAACAACCATACAGGTCACACTGAGGGTGGCCGCATAAACAACTTTAATACTGTTGCAAATATGCGCCACACTGTGAACCCACACCAAACAAGAATGACAAACACTTTTCGGGAGAACATCCGCACCGTAACACAACATAAACACAAAAGAACAAATACCCAGAATCCCTTGCAGCACTATCTCTTCCCCCAACCCCGCCCACCTGAGCCCCGACATTAATGAACTAGCATCCCAGAAAAGATGCCAGGTATCTGGCTTGGGCACATCAGATTAGATCAGTGTGTTGCAAACTGAGCAGTAAAAAGGCCTGAATGGTTGATTTATTCATTGTTATTTTATTTTCAAATGTATTAGCCTGTGGAAAAAGCTAATGTTGATATTTACCTCAGAAGGCTGCAAATAGAAAAGAGGCATTCCATTTTTTTATTCAAATTTTATTTAATATACCATTGATGTTTTTTTCGTTTGTTTTTTGAAAGTTGATTTTGCACTATTAAGTTATATAAGTGTTGCTTGTTCCATATTCAGTGTTAAAGCAAATCCGTGTAGCAAACTGAGCAATAATTGACATTTTATTCATGCACTTTCTCTTGCTACTTCAAGGTTTGAATGTTTGATTCATTCATTATTGTTATTTTATTTTCAAATTAATTATTAGCCTGTGGAAAAAGTTTATTTTGATATTTACCTCAGAAGGCTGCAAATAGAAAAGAGGCATTCAATTTGTATTTAAATTTGATTTGATATGCCATTGATATTTTTAATTATTATTATTATTATTTGAAACTCGATTTTGCATGTCACTATGAAGTTATATAAGCCTTGCTTGTTCAATATTCAATGCAAAACTTGTTTGGGTCCCTATTAAAAGGTTAATTTGTTCAACCTTGGCCCGCGGCTTTGTTCAGTTTTAAATGTTGGCCCACTCTGTATTTGAGTTTGACACCCCTGATCTATACCTACATCACCAAAATCTCATAGAAAAGTAGAAGATTGGCCACTCCAATAGGAACACATGCACATGTCTGATTTTATCCTTACAAGTTTTTTTTTTTAGATATAAGCCGTCTCATAACTTTTTGCTACGTTTTAAGTTGCGAGCGTTAAATTGAGTTGCGAGGCTCGCCGCCACTGGTTGGCGTAGAAATAACCAGTATGAACCAGCAGGGGCGCCACTAGGGATTTTGGGCCCCATGAAAAGAATCTTTACAGGGCCCCCAAAACAGTGTCATTATTTTTTCTGTATTATAATTTCATCATCATTACAAGCCTCTCTGGGCCCCCCTCCATCATGGGCCCCTAGAATCTGTCTCCTTTACCCCCCCTTTTCGGTGCCCCTGTGAACCAGTGTTCATTTTTGACAGCGGTTTTTCATTTATTTGAGTCATCATCTTTTGACAAAAATGTATTTTATTTTACTCTAATTTTAGCTATCTAAATTTGATTTAGTTTTGGTTAACGAACGAGGGTTGTCCCGATACTAATATTTTGGTACCGGTACCGGTACCAACATATATTTTGATACTTTTCGATACTTTTTTAAATATAGGGCACCACACAAAAATTGCAATATTGGCTTTATTTTGACAAGAAGTCTTACGGTACATTCAACATATGTTTCTTATTTCAATCGAAGAACAATTGTGTCCTAAAATAAGACTTAGACTTAGACTTAGACAAACTTTAATGATCCACAAGGGAAATTGTTCAACACAGTAGCTCAGTTACAATGATGGAAAGTGTAAGGATGGAAAGGACAATGCAGGTATAAATAGACTAATATAGCGATAAAAAATCTAACATATATACGAATATATACATAATATGTGTACAGAATAATATATATACAGATATATTATATTATGTCTATAACATATATACAATATATAATATATACAACACATGTGCAATATTACAGTATATACATGTGATAATAAAATAGTGAACATACTAGACAACTTGTCTTGTAGTAGTAAGTAAACAAACAAAGACTCCTAATTAGTCTGCTGACATATGCAGTAACATATCGTGTCATTTATCATTCTATTATTTTGTCAACATTATTAAGGAATAGGAGTAAAAATTGATTATTAATCCACTTGTATCTGCTTATTTTCCGTTTCAACATGTTCTATCTACACTTCTGTTATAATGTAATAATCACTTATTCTTCTTTTGTTTGGATACTTTACATTAGTTTTGGATGATACCACAAATTTAGGTATCGATCTGATACCAAGTAGTTACAGGATCATACATTGGTCATAACTTAAGTCCTCATGTGTCCAGGGACATATTTCCTGAGTTTATAAACATAATATGAATTTTAGAAAAAGGGGGAAAAAAAATATGTGACGATAAAAAATATAGATGTAATCATAGTAGTATCGACTATTTGAAGCACTTTTATTTAGACTACCAGCAAAACATTTGTTTAACAAAAACGTAGCATGTTCTTATGGTTAGGAATTATGTATTTAGTAACTTTTTGCTGCATAGGTCAATGCATACAATGCTGGAGGTTTTTATTTGTTAATAAATGTCCACTTCAAATATATAAATAAGAAACACAGCATCCACTTTGATCTTTTTGCTGCACGTGTAACGGAAGCGTGTTGGACCACATTAAAAGTTGTCATGCCTTTATGTTTACCATTAAATAAACGATTCCTTAAGGCAGAGACAATCACTTTTTGTAAAGATGTAATACAAATAAAATGAGCTTTAACTTACAGTTGTGTAGATGCCTGCTGATGGCATCATATATGTAATGTGTCCTCTTCACTTTCTCCCAGGTGTATACACACATTATGTTGTGGAACATGTTAAATCCATACATTTTTGTTTTGGGGGTGAGAAATCAAATGTCCTGATCTCACAAAAAAAGGCATCTGATTGGCTCTCATTCATAACTAACTCCCTGTTATGTATGCCAGCGTTTTTCAACCTTTTTTGAGCCAAAGCACATTTCTTGCGTTGAAAAAATGCACCAGCAGAAATCATTAAAACATTAAACTCAGTTGACAGTTAAAAAGTCGTCGTCGCAATTGTCGGATATGACTTTAAAGCATAACCAAGCATGCATCACTATAGCTCTTGTCTCAAAGTAGGTGTACTGTCACCACCTGTCACATCACCCCCTGACTAATTTTGAGTTTTTTTTGCTGTTTTCCTGTGTGCAGTGTTTTAGTTCTTGTCTTGTGATCCTATTTTGGTGGCTTTTTCTCTTTTTTTGGTATTTTCCTGTAGCAGTTTTATGTCTTCCTTTGAGCGATATTTCCCGCATTTACTTTATTTTAGCAATCAAGAATATTTCAGTTGTTTTTAATCCTTCTTAGTGGGGACATTGTTGATTGTCATGTCATGTTCAGATGTACATTGTGGACGCCGTCTTTGCTCCACAGTAAGTCTTTGCTGTCGTCCAGCATTCTGTTTTTGTTTACTTTGTAGCCAGTTCAGTTTTAGCCTTCCCTAAGCTTCGATGCCTATTCTTAGTGGCACTTACCTTTTGTTTATTTTTGGTTTAAGCAATAGATACCTTTTTACCTGCACACTGCCTCCCGCTGTTTCCGACATCTACAAAATAATTAGCTACCGGCTGCCACCTACTGATATGGAAGAGTATTACACGGTTACTCTGCCGAGCTCTAGACAGCACCGACACTCAACAACAACACATAATTTGCAGACTATAATTACTGGTTTGCAAAAAATATTTTTAACCCAAATAGGTGAAACTACATAATCTCCCACGGCACACCTGACTGTATCTCAGTGGTTGAAAAACACTGATGTATGCTGTTAAAAAGATGGGATTAGATACATTCTGAACTTGTCCCACCCATTTACAGGACTAAAATAAAAATGCTTGGATTTTGTTTCGTCTCGTTTTTATTCAATAAAGTTTGCAACTTACTCACAGTTACATTTTCAAAGCAAAAACGTAAAAAGAACACCGCCGGCTAGCTTATGTTACCATTAGTGGTTTAACAGAACACATTTGTTTGACAAGTGTTTATATTTTTCACAACTACAATTGTATGTACCGTATTTTTCGGAGTATAAGTCGCTCCGGAGTATAAGTCGCACCGGCTGAAAATGCATAATAAAGAAGGAAAAAACATATACAAGTCGCATTTTTTGGGGAAATTTATTTGACAAAACCCAACACCAAGAATAGACATTTGAAAGGCAATTTAAAATAAATAAAGAATAGTGAACAACAGGCTGAATAAGTGTACGTTATATGAGGCATAAATAACCAACTGAGAACGTGCCTGGTATGTTAACGTAACATATTATGGTAAGAGTCATTCAAATAACTATAACATATAGAACATGCTATACGTTTACCAAAAAATCTGTCACTCCTAATCGCTAAATCCCATGAAATCTTATACGTTTCGTCTCTTACGTGAATGAGCTAAATAATATTATTTGATATTTTACGGTAATGTGTTAATAAGTTCACACATAAGTCGCTCCTGAGTATAAGTCGCACCCCCGGCCAAACTATGAAAAAAACTGCGACTTATAGTCCGAAAAATACGGTAATCATTTTTTTTACCGGCACGAATAAAAAATGGGTGTTTACAGCGATCACTCACCCGGTTTCGTTAACACGTATGCGCAGATAGTGCGCGCGCACATACAAAAGCAGTCCAAAAGAAGCGACAAACAATTTGCATTCATGTTGTTGTTATAACTGATTCATTCATCCAGCTATCCAAATTATTCCTATTATTACTATTAGCCTTTATTACGTATGTACTAGAGATGCGCGGATAGGCAATTATTTCATCCGCAACCGCATCAGAAAGTCGTCAACCATCCGCCATCCACCCGATGTAACATTTGATCAGAACCGCACCCGCCCGCCATCCGCCCGCACCCGCCCGTTGTTATATATCTAATATTGACGATGCAAGGCATTAGTGAGGTTATAAAGCTTTTGCCTGTTAAAGAAAGGAGACTGATCCAATGCAGCACAG
>NC_084565.2:23510000-23520000 GCF_033978685.3 Nerophis lumbriciformis
GACCCTGCCGAGAGTATAGAGCTGGTCCACAGTTCCACGACCAGGACGAAAACCACACTGTTCCTCCTGAATCCGAGGTTCGACTATCCGGCGTAGCCTCCTCTCCAGTACACCTGAATAGACCTTACCGGGAAGGCTGAGGAGTGTGATCCCACGATAGTTGGAACACACCCTCCGGTTCCCCTTCTTAAAGAGAGGAACCACCACCCCGGTCTGCCAATCCAGAGGTACCGCCCCCAATGTCCACGCGATGTTGCAGAGTCTTGTCAACCAAGACAGCCCCACAACATCCAGAGCCTTAAGGAACTCCGGGCGGATCTCATCCACCCCCGGGGCCTTGCCACCGAGGAGCTTTTTAACAACCTCGGCAACCTCAGCCCCAGAAATAGGAGAGCCCACCACAGATTCCCCAGGCCCTGCTTCCTCATAGGAAGACGTGCTGGTAGGATTGAGGAGGTCTTCGAAGTATTCCCTCCACCGATCCACAACATCCGCAGTCGAAGTTAGCAGAGCACCACCCCCACCATACACGGTGTTGACACTGCACTGCTTCCCCTTCCTGAGGCGGCGGATGGTGGTCCAGAATTGCTTCGAAGCCGTCCGGAAGTCTTTTTCCATGGCCTCCCCGAACTCCTCCCATGTCCGAGTTTTTGCCTCCGCGACCGCTGAAGCCGCACACCGCTTGGCCTGTCGGTACCTGTCTGCTGCCTCAGGAGTCCCATGAGCCAAAAGAACCAGATAGGACTCCTTCTTCAGCCTGACGGCATCCCTCACCGCCGGCGTCCACCAACGGGTTCTAGGATTACCGCCACGACAGGCACCAACTACCTTGCGGCCACAGCTCCAATCGGCCGCCTCGACAACAGAGGTACGGAACATCGTCCACTCGGACTCAATGTCCAGCGCCTCCCTCGTGACATGTTCAAAGTTCTTCCGGAGGTGGGAATTGAAACTCTCTCTGACAGGAGACTCTGCCAGGCGTTCCCAGCAAACCCTCACAATGCGTTTGGGCCTGCCAGGTCTGTCCGGCATCCTCCCCCACCATCGCAGCCAACTCACCACCAGGTGGTGATCGGTAGAAAGCTCCGCCCCTCTCTTCACCCGAGTGTCCAAAACATGAGACCGCAAATCCGATGACACAACTACAAAGTCGATCATGGAACTGCGGCCTAGGGTGTCCTGGTGCCAAGTGCACATATGGACACCCTTATGTTTGAACATGGTGTTTGTTATCGACAATCTGTGACGAGCACAAAAGTCTAATAACAGAACACCACTCGGGTTCAGATCCGGGCGGCCATTCTTCCCAATCACACCTCTCCAGGTTTCACTGTCGCTGCCAACATGAGCGTTGAAGTCCCCCAGTAGAACGAGGGAATCACCCGGGGGAGCACTCTCCAGTACTCCCTCGAGTGAATCCAAAAAGGATGGGTACTCTGAGCTGCCGTTTGGCGCATAAACGCAAACAACAGTCAGGCCCCGTCCCCCCACCTGAAGGCGGAGGGAAGCTACCCTCTCGTCCACCGGGTTGAACTCCAACGTGCAGGCTTTGAGCCGAGGGGCAACAAGAATTGCCACCCCAGCCCGTCGCCTCTCACTGCCGGCAACGCCAGAGTGGAAGAGAGTCCAGCCCCTCTCAAGAGAAGTGGTTCCAGAGCCCTTGCTGTGCGTCGAAGTGAGTCCGACTATATCTAGCCGGAACTTCTCCACCTCACGCACTAGCTCAGGCTCCTTCCCCCCCAGCGAAGTGACGTTCCACGTCCCAAGAGCCAGCTTATGTAGCCGAGGATCGGACCGCCAAGCGCCCTGCCCTCGGCTGCCGCCCAGCTCACACTGCACCCGACCTCTATGGCCCCTGCTATGGGTGGTGAGCCCATTGGAGGGGGGACCCACGTTGCCTCTTCGGGCTGTGCCCGGCCGGGCCCCATGGGGACAGGCCCGGCCACCAGGCGCTCGCCATCGTGCCCCACCTCCGGGCCTGGCTCCAGAGGGGGGCCCCGGTGACCCGCGTCCGGGCGAGGGAAATCTGGGTCCTTTGTGTTTGTTCTTCATCGAGGTCTTCGAGCTGCTCTTTGTCTGATCCCTCACCTAGGACCATTTGTTGTCACTTTTTAAAAACAAATCATATTGTGGGGATTATCGAGATATATTCTGGATATGTTAACCTCATCTATTAATGTGGTTTATCAGTAATTCTCAAACTGTGGTACGGGTACCACTTGCAGTATGCGGGCTCCATCTAGTGGTAGGCCAAATAATCACTTAATTAAATACCCAAACACAGTGTGACTGTTCAAACCGTGTGTAATGATAAAGTGGCCAAAATATTTAATTTACTTGTTAAATAAAACCTCTGCCTTGTTTTTAATGAACACTTAAGCCTACTATGATACTGCATTTTTTTGTTGGTCATATGGTGGTTCTTGCAGAGCCAAGTGTTTTCTTGGTGAAAAAACTTTGAGAACCACTGTTGTAGAAGTTAATCTCACCTTTAGAAAGACAAAAACCTACTTAAGATTTTTGCATGTGTTTTAAAAAGATAGTTTTAACCAAATCCATGTATTTTTTAAAATGCATGTAAGCATACTGTGTGTGTGCATAAGGGGGCGATATTGGATTTAAAGGGGAACTTCACTCTATTTGGAATTTTGCCTATCGTTCACAATCATTATGAAAGACATAACAGATGGATTTTTTAAAATGCATTTCAAATATTAAATAAACTCATAAAGTCTGCAGTGAGTAAAAATCAGTGATGATGAAAAAAAAGCTAACTTTGTGATGCGTTTTTAAAATGTGCCGCGTGCGCTTAAAATGATCAATATATGTAAATATTAAATGTTATTATAAATGTGCCCGTTACTACATTATATATATATACTTACATCATGTATATAAAACAGGGGTGTCAAATTCATTTTAGCTCAGAGGCTGCATGGAAGAAAACCATGGCATTAAAACTAAAAAGTAAAGATAACTTCAGATTGTTTTCTTTGTCTTATTTTGGCTGAAAATAGAACAAACACATTCTGAAAATATTACAATAAAAATATAGAAGAACATACCAGCAGCGGTAAAGTTTAGATCCATGAAGGAAAGAAGAAAGTGAATGAATGTTTATAACTGAATACATTTACATATGCATAAAAATGTGTTTTTCTTTGTATTTATTTTTTTTTTAATGAATTAAGTAACGTTTATGACAACCTTTTTCCAAAACACAATATATAATGTGAGATATAACAGGATAGTGCATGCATTTATCATTATTTTCAAAACGGTTACAAAAAAGTGGGACCCCAAAAATGTACTGTGGGAACCCATTTTTATGACTTGATGGGGTCCCTGGGACCCCGTTTTGAAAAAATCCTAGCACCGACATTGATGGAGTATTGGCGCTTGCAAAACAGCAGCAGGTGGCTGTTGCCTGCAGGCCGGTTCTAATTAGACTCGACTTAGGCTTCCTTTTTATTGTCATTCAAATTTGAACTTTACAGCACAGATAAGAACGAAATTTCCTTACATAAGCTCATGGTAGTGCAGGATAAAAAAGCAATAAGGTGCATATATAAATAAATAAATATATATAAATAATATATAAATATATATAATAAATGAATATATATATATATATATATATATATATATATATATATATATATATATATATATATATATATAAATAAATAAATAGATTACTGTACAAATAAATATATTGCACTTTTTCACATGCGTCCACGTTTATGGATGTATGTTATATTGTCTTTTTATTCCAGCGAGTTAATCCATTTTGGGGGGAGTTGAGGGGATAATTTAATTATGATGCATTCAAGAGTCTTACGGCTTGAGGGAAGAAGCTGTTACAGAACCTGGAGGTTCTGCTTCGGTGGCTGCGGAACCTCTTTTTAGAGTCCAGCAGGGGTGTCAATACAGGGGTGTCAAACGTACGTGTCAAACTAGTTTTATCAGGCCCGCTGGATGAGTTTGCTAAGTTTAAAAATGAGCCAAATTTTTGGAATGAAATAAACAGCTCTTCTAAATGTGCCCACTAGATGTCGCAATAGCAATTATTTGTATCTTTGTAGATGATGCTACATATGTTAAAAAAATAAACCACGTGATGTTAGTACATCAGTCAAGGAAAATGAGCAAACTACATAAACAACATCCTGTAACTTGATTTTGATATAATTTTGATGGATTGAAAATTAACACCAATGAGTTGACTGATGAACATTATCAAATAATTTATTCAGAAAGTATAAATAACGACAAATAAAGATACAATACTATTAACCGCAACATGTAAGTGTAAAGAAAAGAACAACACCATTGATTTTCAAACAAAGAAACTAATGTGACGTTGTCTTTATTTTTAAGTTATCGTGTCGTGATTTTACCAGTCCGGCCCACTTTGGGAGTAGATTTTCCTCCATGTGGCCCCCGATCTAAAATGAGTTTGACACCGCTGTTCTAATACTAATCAAATCCAAAATTTTGCCAATCAACCCCGGCTTCTGCCCGATTGTAGCTGAGATAGGCTCCAGCGCCCCCCCGCGACCCCAAAGGGAATAAGCGGTAGAAAATGGATGGATGGATATTTAATATTAGAATGCAAAAAAATGAATACCATATTTTTCGGAGTATAAGTCACACCTGCCGAAAATGCATGATAAAGAAGGAGAAAAACATAATGCAACTTTCATAAACTATGAAAAAAACTGCGACTTATAGTCCGAAAAATACGGTACATAATTAACATCCATCGTTATGTCTCTCATAATGATTGTGAACATAGGCAGAATTCACCCCCCCCCAAAAAAACCCTCAGTTCCCCTTTAAGGTGGGATCAAAGGCACTTCAAAAGTCCTGTGTGTGAGGGCCCAGAATTTGGTACTATGCCCCAGGCTGTGGATCCCCTCTCTACTATATTTGTAAAGGTACTAGGGTTGTCCCGATACTAACATGTTGGTACCGGTACTAAAATTATTTCGATACTTTTCGATACTTTTCTAAATAAAGGGCACCACAAAAAATTGCATTATTTGCTTTATTTTAACAAAAAAATCTTACATTGCAAAACATATGTTTATTATTGCAAGTTGGTCCTTAAATAAAATAGTGAACATACAAGACAACTTGTCTTTTATTGGTAAGTAAACAAACAAAGGCTCCTAATTTAGTCTGCTGACATATGCAGTAACATATTGTGTCATTTATCATTCTATTATTTTGTCAAAATTATTCAAGACAAGTGGTAGAAAATGAATTATTAATCTACTTGATCATTTACTGTTAATATCTGCTTACTTTCTCTTTTAACATGTTCTATCTACACTTCTGTTAAAATGTAATAATCACTTATTCTTCTGTTGTTTGATACTTTACATTAGTTTTGGATGATACCACACATTTAGGTATCAATCAAGTCGTTAAAGGATCATACATTGGTCATATTCAAAGTTCTCATGTGTCCAGAGACATATTTCCTGAGTTTATAAACATAATAGAGGGGGGTCCAGACTGAGGCCTAGGGAAAAAGAAAAAAACTCATAGCCATAGCACACATAAACCTTTAGCGTTAGTTTTTAAGCCAAATTGCGTCCATTCTCCCTTTTTCTGTCTACACACTGTGTCTGTTTGTAAGTACTCCGTGATTGTGCGCTGCCGAACATGCTCGTCAACCAATGGCGGGATGGTGGACCGGTAGTTTTCAGAGGCGGTATAGTACCGAATATGATTCATTAGTATCGCGGTAGTAGTCCGGCCAGGATCTTCAGCTCTCACTGGATCGGTTCACAGCCGAGTGTGAAGCGACTGGGATGAGAACCACCACCTCCAAGTCCGAGTCCAAGGTTCTCGCCCAGAAAAGGGTGGAGTGCCATTTCCGGGTTGGGGAGTACACCCTGCCCCAAGTGGAGGAGTTCAAGTACCTCGGAGTCTTGTTCACGAGTGAGGGAAGAGTGGATCGTGAGATCGACAGGTGGATCGGTGCGGCGTCTTCAGTAAAGCGGACACTGTATCGATCCGTTGTGGTGAAGAAGGAGCTGAGCCGGAAGGCAAAGCTCTCAATTTACCGGTCGATCTACGTTCCCATCCTCACCTATGGTCATGAGCTTTGGGTTATGACCATACTTGCCAACCCTCCCGATTTTCCCGGGAGACTCCCGAATTTCAGTGCCCCTCCCGAAAATCTCCCGGGGCAACCATTCTCCCGAATTACTCCCGATTTCCACCCGGACAACAATATTGGGGGCGTGCCTTAAAGGCACGGCCTTTAGCGTCCTCTACATCCTGTCGTCACGTCCGCTTTTCCTCCATACAAACAGCGTGCCGGCCCAGTCACGTAATTAATGCGGCTTTAACACACACTTAAGTGAATGCAAGGCTACTTGATCAACAGCCATACAGGTCACACTGAGGGTGGCCGTATAAACAACTTTAACACTGTTACAAATATGCGCCACACTGTGAACCCACACCAAACAAGAATGACAAACACATTTTGGGAGAACATCCGCACCGTAACACAACATAAACACAACAGAACAAATACCCAGAACCCCTTGCAGCACTAACTCTTCCGGGCATACTTGCCAACCCTCCCGAATTTTCCGGGAGACTCCCGAATTTCAGTGCCTCTCCCGAAAATCTGCCGGGACAACCATTCTCCCAAATTTCTCCCGATTTCCAGCCGGACAACTAGGCACGCCCCCTCCAGGTCCATGCGGCCCTGAGTGAGGACAGCCTGTCGTCACGTCCGCTTTTCGCCCATATAAACGCTTGCAAGTCATCAGAAAGGGTGTTCAGCATACCCTAAACTCACTCCTTTCCTGCAAATTACATTTCACAGATGCTGCCCATACCTATGCTCCTTCAAAGGTTGTGCTACTGGCTGCAAAGCATTGCACTTTCAAATACAACAATGAGTAAAGGAGTGTTATGTGTGTGTATATGTGTAAATAAATGAACACTGAAATTAAAGTATTTCTTTTATATATATATCTATATATATATATATATATATATATATATATATATATATATATATATATATATATATATATATATAGATATATATATATATATAGATATATATATATACAAACCCTGTTTCCATATGAGTTGGGAAATTGTGTTAGATGTAAATATAAACGGAATACAATGATTTGCAAATCATTTTCAACCCATATTCAGTTGAATATGCTACAAAGACAACATATCTGATGTTCAAAATGATAAACTTTTTTTTTTTGCAAATAATCGCTAACTTTAGAATTTGATGCCAGCAACACGTGACAAAGAAGTTGTGAAAGGTGGCAATAAATACTGATAAAGTTGAGGAATGCTCATCAAACACTTATTTGGAACATCCCACAGGTGAACAGGCAAATTGGGAACAGGTGGGTGCCATGATTGGGTATAAAAGTTGATTCCATGAAATGCCCAGTAATTGACAAACAAGGATGGGGTGAGGGTCACCACTTTGTCAACAAATGCATGAGCAAATTGTTGAACAGTTTAAGAAAAACCTTTCTCAACCAGCTATTGCAAGGAATTTAGGGATTTCACCATCTACGGTCCGTAATATCATCAAAGGGTTCAGAGAATCTGGAGAAATCACTGCACGTAAGCAGCTAAGCCCGTGACCTTCGATCCCTCAGGCTGTACTGCATCAACAAGCGACATCAGTGTGTAAAGGATATCACCACATGGGCTCAGGAACACTTCAAAAACCCACTGTCAGTAACTACAGTTGGTCGCTACATCTGTAAGTGCAAGTTAAAACTCTTCTATGCAAGGTGAAAACCGTTTATCAACAACACCCAGAAACGCTGTCGGCTTCGCTGGGCCTGAGCTCATCTAAGATGGACTGATACAAAGTGGAAAAGTGTTCTGTGGTCTGACGAGTCCACATTTCAAATTGTTTTTGGAAACTGTGGACGTCGTGTCCTCCAGACCAAAGAGGAAAAGAACCATCCGGATTGTTATGGGCGCAATGTGGAAAAGCCAGCATCTGTGATGGTATGGGGGTGTATTAGTGCCCAAGACATGGGTAACTTACACATCTGTGAAGGCGCCATTAATGCTGAAAGGTACATACAGGTTTTGGAGCAACATATGTTGCCATAAGCAACGTTACCATGGACGCCCCTGCTTATTTCAGCAAGACAATGCCAAGCCACGTGTTACATCAACGTGGCTTCATAGTAAAAAAGTGCGGGTACTAGACTGGACTGCCTGTAGTCCAGACCTGTCTCCCATTGAAAATGTGTGGCGCATTATGAAGCCTAAAATACCACAACGGAGACCCCCGGACTGTTGAACAACTTAAGCTGTACATCAAGCAAGAATGGGAAAGAATTCCACCTGAGAAGCTTAAAAAAATATGTCTCCTCAGTTCCCAAACGTTTACTGAGTATTGTTAAAAAGAAAGGCCATGTAACACAGTGGTGAACAACTACTTTGGCACGTGTTGCAGCCATGAAATTCTAAGTTAATTATTATTTGCAAAAAAAAAAAAAAAAGTTTATGAGTTTGAACATCAAATATGTTGTCTTTGTAGTGCATTCAACTGAATATGGGTTGAAAAGGATTTGCAAATCATTGTATTCCGTTTATATTTACATCTAACACAATTTCCCAACTCATATGGAAACGGGGTTTGTATATAATAAATACTTGAATTTCAGTGAATTCTAGCTATAAATATACTCCTCCCCGACCCCACCCACCTCAACAACCACCCCCCCAACCTCTCGAATTCGGAGGTCTCAAGGTTGGCAAGTATGCTTCCGGGACGCTACAATATACACCCCCCCCTGCTACCACCAAACCCCCGCCAACCATCTCCCGAATTCGGAGGTCTCAAGGTTGGCAAGTATGGTTATGACCGAAAGGACAAGATCACGGGTACAAGCGGGATCCCCCGGGAAGAGCTGGACGGAGTGGCTGGGGAGAGGGAAGTCTGGGCTTCCCTGCTTAGGCTGTTGCCCCCGCGACCCGACCTCGGATAAGCGGAAGAAGATGGATGGATGGGTGGTTGGGTGGAGTATCGCTGTACTATACTAATACCGGTATACCGTACAACCCTGTAAGGTACTTGATGAATTATTAGAAGTAATAATCGAGGGTTTGTCAAAAGCGTTATTGTGTTTGGACAGTTTACACGTAGGGCGGTCATCCCTTTGAACCTGCGCCCGGCCCCTCCCTCTTGAAGGGCCCCGAGAAGGAGGAGGAGGAGGAGGAAGAAGGGGTCCACGCCACTCGTCCCACCTCCTCCCGAACAGACGCACCAAACTTGTGGGAGCGCACCGCGGAAACTTTCCCAAAGAGTTCCACAGCAGCAGCGGGGGAGAAAGACGCGACAGGCGGCTATATAGAAGTCGAGCTGAGGGGGGCGGGGGAGGAAGATGGCGGGAAGGCGCGATGGTGGCGATGTGAGGCCGTGACGTGTTTAAAAGTCGGCTGACCACCAGTGACAACACGCACATCGCCCGTGGGGAGAGAGAGAGAGAGAGAGAGAGAGGGATACGTGCACCGCGGAGGGGATACACGCTGCAGGTCCGCTATGGTGTGCGTGAAAGGGCTCGGCTGGGTCCTCCTGAGCGCCCTCCTGCACCCCGTGGCGCCCGGGGGTGGCAGACCCAGGCAGTGCGACCTGCCGAAGACGGTGAGTCGGAGTTTTGGAACACTTTACACACGCACCGCACCACACGACTATCACCAAGTGACACTTTAGGGACTTTTAGTTCAAGCGACTTCGGCGTGAAAAGAATGAACGAATGGAGTCACTCTCCCCGCTTTGATATCACAATGATACTGTTATTAACGATACCGATTCATTATCATTTACCATGAATTGATTTACGTGGACCCCGACTTAAACAAGTTGAAAAACTTATTCAGGTGTTTCCATTTAGTGGTCAATTGTACGGAATATGTACTGAACTGTGCAATCTACTAATAAAAGTTTCAATCAATCAATCAAAATCATTAT
>NC_084565.2:23870000-23887500 GCF_033978685.3 Nerophis lumbriciformis
TTTAAATAAAATAGTGAACATACTAGACCGGTGTTTTTCAACCTTTTTTGAGCCAAGGCCCATTTTTTGCGTTGAAATCATTAAAAATCATTAAAAACGAAACTCAGTTGACGGTAAAAAGTCGTTGTCGCAATTGTTGGGTATGACTTTAAAGCATAACCAAGCATGCATCACAATAGGTCTTGTCTCAAAGTAGGTGTACTGTCACCACCTGTCACATCACACCCTGACTTATTTGGAGGTTTTTGCTGTTTTCCTGTGTGTAGTGTTTTAGTTCTTGTCTTGCGCTCCTATTTTGGTGGCTTTTTCTCTTTTTTTGGTATTTTCCTGTAGCAGTTTCATGTTTTTCTTTGAGTGATATTCCCTGCATCTACTTTGTTTTAGCAATCAAGAATATTTCAGTTGTTTTTAATCCTTCTTTGTGGGGACATTGTTGATTGTCCCCACATTGTGGACGCTGTCTGTGCTCCACAGTAAGTCTTTGCTGTCGTCCAGCATTCTGTTGTTGTTTACTTTGTAGCCAGTTCAGTTTTAGTTTTGCTCTGCATAGCCTTATCTAAGCTTCAATGCCTTTTGTTAGGGGCACTCGCCTCTTGTTAATTTTCGGTTTAAGTATTAGACACATTTTTACCTGCACATTGCCTCCCGCTGTTTCCGACATCTACAAAGCAATTAGTTACCTGCTGCCACCTACTGGTATGGAAGAGTATTACACGGTCACTCTGCCGAACTCTAGACAGCACCGACACTCAACAACAACACATCATTTGCAGACTATAATTACTGGTTTGCTAAAAATATTTTCAACCCAAATTGGTGAAATTAAGATTATCTCCCACGGCACACCAGACTGTATTTCATGGCACACTAGTGTGCCGCGGTACAGTGGTTGAAAAACACTGTACTAGACAACTTGTCTTTTAGTAGTAAGTAAACAAACAAAGGCTAATAGTCTGCTGACATATGCAGTAACATATTGTGTCATTTATCATTCTATTATTTTGTCAAAATTATTAAGGACAAGTGGTAGAAAATGTATTATTAATCTACTTGTTCATTTACTGTTAATATCTGCTTATTTTCTCTTTCAACATGTTCCATCTACACTTCTGTTAAAATGTAATAATACATTTTTCTTCTGTGTTTGGATGCTTTACATTACCACACATTTGGGTATCAATCCGATACCAAGTCGTTACAGGATCATACATTGGTCATATTCAAAGTCCTCATGTGTCCAGGGACATATTTCCTGAGTTTAAAAAAACATAACAGAAATTAAAAAAAAAAATGAAAGAAGATGTTGTGATGCCAAAAAATATCGATGTAATCTTAGTAGAATCGACTACATACGCTCCTGTACTTGGTATCATTACAGCGGATGTTAGGTGTAGATCCACTAATGGTGTTTGTTTACATTGTGACCAATGTTCCCTCTAATTTTTAATGTTTGTGAGCAAACGCACAAACTCCCTGAGCATTCAGTGGACCACAAGTGAGCAACATCAGACGTGCACACTGTGGCCACACCAGCGTCACACCTGTCCCAAACATGACATCATAACAATTTAAATGTTTTATTAAAATAATTTTCTGATATAAGTGATTTTGCCCTCTTACAATGACAATAACAAAAAAAAACATGTTTTTCATGACCGAGTCCTGCCTTTAAAAGAAATGTTACCCCTTTCAGAGATTACATTTAGTTCCTGTAACTTTCTGTCTGTAAAATAATTTTTTTTATTAGCATTTATGAAATCTAGTGACTATATTTCATGAATAATATCCTTAGATTAACATTCTCAATAAATGGCAGTAAAATAAGCACACATCTGATTGTGGAGTCAGAGTGTTACAACCTGGCATTTACACATTGAGTGGCGTTGGGGTTGTACGACTTTTCGTGTGGCCATAAACGCAGCACTGGCGAAGTGCCATGAGTGCGTGTGTTGGTGCAGGTGAGACAGAGCAAGCGGCTTCTGTTAAAACGACGGATGACAACGTTGGTTTAAGCCTGGTTTGGATGGCAGAAAATTACCAGTTTTTATAGATAAAAGTTTTTTTTACTCATGTTTTTGGTGTGGTTACAAACAGTTTTGCTCAATAAAGTGATTGATGGAATTCCTGTCCGTAAAGTGTCTCGACAGACGATAATTGAACTGTGTTGACATAGATTGTTTTATTCATTGGGGTCACTCTTGTTGTCACTTGTCACTCATAGAGCAAAATCATACAGAATAAATTATAATGTGTTTATTTTGTTTAAAGTTCAGATGAAATTTTTGAATTTCTACGCGGCGTTAATTTGCTGTGCGCAGAAGACGTGTGATTGTGATGCTGGTGAACTACGGTGTGTAGTGAAGCATGGTTAGCTATTCCGATGATACGTGTAAGAAACTTACTTTATTTGTCGCCATCGAGGCGAGGATTAGTGATTTAGAAGTAGCTAAAACACTGCCGACGGCGGATGGATGTTAGCCGCTAGCTAGCTAGCCATGTCTTAAAGCACCTCTTCCTGAGGGCGTTTCAGTGTTATAACTTCACCTTTATCGTTAGTTTTTAAGCCAAAATGCGTACATTCTCCCTTTTCTGTCTACACACTGTGTCTGCTTCTAAGTACTCTGTGATTGTGCGCTGCCGAACATGCTCCTCTGCCCGTAAACCAGCAATGTCACGACGTGACGACGACTGGGTGGTGGGTCGGTACTTTTTAGAGGCGGTATAGTACAGAATATGATTCATTAGTATCGCGGTACTATATTAATCCCGGTATACCGTACAACCCTAATAAGCACGGAATGCTATAAAAATATATCACTATGAGGCTGCAACGATTATTTGATTAAATGGATCAGAATAAAGTTTCCATTTATATTCAGATTTTTTGATGACCGTATTTTTCGGAGTATAAGTCGCACCGGAGTATAAGTCGCAACTGACGAAAATGCATAATAAAGAAGAAAAAAAACATATATAAGTCGCACTGGAGTATAAGTCGCATTTTTTGGGGAAATGTATTTGATAAAACCCAACACCAAGAATAGACATTTGAAAGGCAATTTAAAATAAATAAAGAATAGTGAACAACAGGCTGAATAAGTGTACGTTATATGAGGCATAAATAACCAACTGAGAACGTGCCTGGTATGTTAACGTAAGATATTATGGTAAGAGTCATTCAAATAACTATAACATATAGAACATGCTATACGTTTACCAAACAATCTGTCACTCCTAATCGCTAAATCCCATGAAATCTTATACGTCTAGTCTCTTACGTGAATGAGCTAAATAATTGTATTTAATATTTTACGGTAATGTGTTAATAATTTCACACATTAGTCGCTCCTGAGTATAAGTCGCACCCCCGGCCAAACTATGAAAAAAACTGCGACTTATAGTCCAAAAAATACGGTAATCGTTTAATGAGTGTACCTAATACAAATGTATACAATTGTATGAAGTCCCCATGATCCTTTTATTTATTCTTTTGACAATTGAACATTGCTACCCATAGGTAACCGATGTCAAAGTATGTGAAGCTTCTAGCCACAGGCTAATTTGCAAACCTGGCACCTGGTTAGGCTTTTAAAGAAAAGAGAAAAACACATACAAAAGGATTAAGACAAATACAATATAAAAATACATACAAAATAATAATTGGCCTCCTTCGTTCATAGTACGTCCAGTTCTAGTGCTCACACTTCTGATTTTCCTTAAGCCACTTTTTCAGTTGGGTGGAGAAAAGTTTAATGTCCGACTGTGACTTTAAAGGCCTACTGAAACCCTCTACTTGACGGCGTGGCACAGTGGAAGAGTGGCCGTTCGCAACCCGAGGGTCCCTGGTTCAATCCCCACCTAGTACCAACCTCGTCATGTCCGTTGTGTCCTGAGCAAGACACTTCACCCTTGCTCCTGATGGGTGCTGGTTAGCGCCTTGCATGGCAGCTCCCTCCATCAGTGTGTGAATGTGTGTGTGAATGGGTAAATGTGGAAGTAGTGTCAAAGCGCTTTGAGTACCTTGAAGGTAGAAAAGTGCTATACAAGTACAACCCATTTATCATTTACTACTACCGACCACGCAGTCTGATAGTTTATATATAAATGATGAAATCTTAACATTGCAACACATGCCAATACGGCCGGGTTAGCTTACTAAAGTGCAATTTTAAATTTCGCGCAAAATATCCTGCTGAAAACGTCTCGGTATGATGACGCCTGCACGTGACGTCACGGATTGTAGAGGACATTTTGGGACAGCATGGTGGCCAGCTATTAAGTCGTCTGTTTTCATCGCAAAATTCCACAGTATTCTGGACATCTGTGTTGGTGAATCTTTTGCAATTTGTTCAATGAACAATGGAGACAGCAAAGAAGAAAGCTGTAGGTGGGAAGCGGTGTATTGCGGCAGGTGTTGTGCCGGATAACGCACCCCCGCCGTAGAATGCACCCCCTGACTGTTGTGCCGGATAACACAGCCGGTGTTTCATTGTTTACATTCCCGAAAGATGACAGTCAAGCTTTACCATTGGCCTGTGGAGAACTGGGACAACAGAGACTCTTACCAGGAGGACTTTGAGTTGGATGCGCAGACGCGGTACCGTGAGTACGCATGCAGCTGCGGCTTCCAAACATTTGATCGCTTGCCCGTACATGCGTGCCGCTATGTGCATGTCACGTACGTAACTTTGGGGAAATATATGTGCTGTATGAACTTTGAGGAGGTGAACGGTACTTTGGGCTGTGGGATTGAGTGTGTTGTGCAGGTGTTTGAGTTGTATTGGCGGGTTAAATGGACCTGAGGGGGGAGGTGTTTGTTATGCGGGATTAATTTGTGGCATATTAAATATAAGCCTGGTTGTGTTGTGGCTAATAGAGTATTGTGTTTATTTACTGTTTTAGTCATTCCCAGCTGAATATCAGGTCCCACCCGCCTCTCACAACATCTTCCCTATCTGAATCGCTCCCACTGCCCTCTAGTCCTTCACTCTCACTTTCCTCATCCACGAATCTTTCATCCTCGCTCAAATTAATGGGGAAATCGTCGCTTTCTCGGTCCGAATCGCTCTCGCTGCTGGTGGTCATGATTGTAAACAATGTGCGGATGTGAGGAGCTCTACAACCTGTGACGTCACGCGCATATCGTCTGCTACTTCCGGTACAGGCAAGGCTTTTTTTATCAGCGACCAAAAGTTGCGAACTTTATCGTCGATGTTCTCTACTAAATCCTTTCAGCAAAAATATGGCAATATCGCGAAATGATCAAGTATGACACATAGAATGAACCTGCTATCCCCGTTTAAATAAGAAAGTCACATTTCAGTAGGCCTTTAACTCCAGTGGCAAAGAGATCCACGGATGTGAGGCCTTCACTGAGAACGCAGACTGACCCAGAATTTATATACCGGTAATCATCAAAACTCATCATGTTATATTTTTGGGGTAATATGGCAGTGATGATGCGTCATTGGTTTGAGATCAAATATCTTTAGTGTTTGTTTATGTACTGACAACAAAGGCTTCACTACACGTTTTGTGACCTTTCCCCAGACAACGACACAATAAGACATACGGGATAAAAACATTGCATGCATGAAAACTTGTGCAGCTTGAACATATAAACAAGGTCTAACCCAGGCAACCCAAAATGCTGAAAAAGCCATATTGGACCAAAAATACAACAACAACAAAAATTAAAAGCCTTATATAAGTGTTATAATGAAGGCAACATATGATGTAAGTGTCTATATTATCTATATTAGCCTACTATCAAAGGCTGACGCAAATCTTCGTTGACGGAAATGTTGTATTTTAATATTTATTCTACACATTTTTGCAACATTGGAAAACATTAGTAAAATGGAGGCTTCTTACAGGATGAGATAACTTCTGGAAATGACTGGCTCAGAATGACCAAAGGTATAGATGTGTGTGTCCAAGTTAAAGGAAACAGCAGGCTGTCTTCTTCTAATGGATTTATTACAATCTTTGCAAGCTGGCTAACGTATGCTGTGATCTGGAACAACATGGCACGCAAACAACTATGAGAAATGCAGTCAATATTACATACAGATAATGTGTCATGAGACATGCAAATATAAATTAAATACACAAAGGACATAAGTAAAGGAAATTAAATGAGCTCAAATATACCTACAAACGAGGCATAATGATGCAATATGTACATACAGCTAGCCTAAATAGCATGTAAGCATCGAATAGCTTGCGGTCATGGATTGACCAACGATGCCTGATAAGCACTCCACACAAGTCAATAACATCAACAAAGCTCACCTTTGTGCATTCACGCACAGCATAAAATATTTGGTGGACAAAATGAGACAAATAAGAAGTGGCATAAAACACGTCTTTCTGTGGCAACATCGGAGAAAATTGCGCATGTAAACAAACTACGATGAGTTCAAGGATCGCTGAAATTAGTAGGACAAAACGGTGCTTGCCAAATACTCTCATCAGTGAAGCATGTATAACATATACAGTGGGATTTCTAACCATTAAGAATGTTTGTTCTCCTATAGAAAATATGTTTTAAAAAAACATAAATTTTTCTTCATCTTTTTACATTTTCACACATCTCTGAAAGAGGTCCAGGGAGCCACTAGGCTCTAGATCCGCAGGTTGCTGACCCCAATCCAACCAGCCTGAAACAATTGATATTTCATTTTATGGTCTTAGTCATTTTTTTTAATATGGCCATCAAATTTAACTTAGGGTCCAAAATACCAACCAGATATTTAAATTTCTTTACCAGCTCTATTTTTTTCCGATAAATGTTGACCTGAATTTCATTTAATGATTGTTAAATAAATAAATACAAATACCAAGTTGCCTTGCGGCCGCTGCGATTAAGTTCATATGAGAGTAGTGGTGTGTGGGTGCCATGATCATAGTTGATATTTTCTAGTTAATGCATATACAGTACAGGCCAAAAGTTTGAACACACCTTCTCATTTGAATGTGTTTTCTTTTTTTTTCATGACTATTTACATTGTAGATTGTCACTGAAGGCATCAAAACTATGACACCTGTGAAGTGAAAACCCTTTCAGGTGACTACCTCTTGAAGCTCATCGAGAGAATGCCAAGAGTGTGCAAAACCGTAATCGGAGCAAAGGGTGGCTATTTTGAAGGAACGAGAATATAAAACATGTTTTCAGTTATTTCACCAGTTAATTTTTTACGTTAGCATGCTAGTATGCTAACATTAAAGTGCTAGCTTTTTTTTTGCAACCATTTACCCTAGAGTCATATAACTTGTTATGTGACACTTTGTTAACTGCTAGAATGCTAATGTTAGCATACTAACATCAATATGCTAAAGTTTTAGTCGGACCGGATGTGGCGCACCGCGCTATTATTTTGAAGGGGCAGAAGTGTGCTGTGCCGTTGTTCTCAGCTTGACAGGTAAAGAGGCAACTCAATTCAGGCTGTTAAAAAAAAAGAGCCTCTCTTACACATTATTCTGACACTGATGATGTCGTTCACAAGAACACGAGCAGATGAGAGGTGTTGTGGGTGTGTGGAATGTTCTTGCTTAGTTAAACTTCATAGTTTAGTCGCTGTTTCAAGTCATTTTTTTAGTTTAGGGCAGGGCGACTGAGTGTGTCGGGAATGAATGAGAGCTACCGGACACATTATTTCCCAAATGTTCTTTCTCCTCACAATAACAACATTTCACTTACATTCGTGTCAATTTCCCTGATATTATTTAGCATTTAACAGCAGGTTCCGTTTAATTGGCCGATTATGTGACTCCATCCGCGGTTACGTAAACGCGGAAATTATACAACCTTTTGTTGAGTTCAGTGATTATTAATTGGACATACTCGCGCTGTGTCAAATAAAAAGTAACAACCATGTTGCGATCCCAAGCTTCTAGTAGACATGCTCCTTTTCACTCATTCGCTCCTCATTTGTTTCACCGTCCCAAGCTCAGGAATTTACATCCACGTTGCACTTTTCCACTTTGCATCAGTCCATCTTAGATGAGCTTGGGCCCAGCAAAGGGCATTTCTGGGTGTTGTTGATAAATGGCTTTCGCTTTGCATAGTAGAGTTTTACCTTGCACTTACAGATGTAGCGATGAACTGTAGTTACTGACAGTGGTTTTCTGAAGTGTTCCTGAGCCCATGTGGTGATATCCTTTACACACTGATGTCGCTTTTTGATGCAGTACCACCTGAGAGATCGAAGGTCCGTAATATCATCGCTTACGTGCAGTGATTTCTCCAGATTCTCTGAACCTTTTGATGATGTTACGGACCGTAGATGGTGAAATCCCTAAATTCCTCGCAATAGCTCGTTGAGAAATGTTGTTCTTAAAGTATTCGACAATTTGCTCACGCATTCGTTCACAAAGTGGTGACCGTCGCCCCATCCTTGTTTGTGAATGACTGAGCATTTCATGGAAGCTGCCCAATTAGCCTGCTCACCTGTGGGATGTTCCAAATAAGTGTTTGCTTTCTCTGTCTTTTTTGCCACTTGTGCCAGCTTTTTTTGAAGCATGTTGCAGGTATTAAATTCCAAAATGAGCTAATATTTGCAAAAAAATAACGTTTTCTAAGTTCGAACGTTAAGTATCTTGTCTTTGCAGTCTATTCAATTGAATATGGGTTGAGAAGGATTTGCAAATCATCGTATTCTGTTTTTATTTACGATTTACACAACGTGCCAACTTCACTGAAAAATAGTGTTTCTTGGAGACACACACTCTGTTGGGCAAAAACAGCTCATTAGCGTTAAAGGGGAACATTATCACAATTTCAGAATTGTTAAACCCATTAAAAATCAGTTCCCAGTGGCTTATTATATTTTTGGAAGTTTTTTTTTAAATTTTACCCATCACGCAACATCCCTAAAAAAAGCTTCAAAGTGCCTGATTTTAACCATCGTTATATACACCCGTCCATTTTCCTGTGACGTCACATAGTGATGCCAATACAAACAAACATGGCGCATAGAACAGTAAGATATAGCGACATTAGCTCGGATTCAGACTCGGAATTCAGCGGCTTAAGCGATTCAACAGATTACGCATGTATTGAAACGGATGGTTGTAGTGTGGAGGCAGGTAGCGAAAACGAAATTGAAGAAGAAACTGAAGCTATTGAGCCATATCGGTTTGAACCGTATGCAAGCGAAACCGACGAAAACGACACGACAGCCAGCGACACGGAAGAAAGCGAGGACGAATTCGGCGATCGCCTTCTAACCAACGATTGGTATGTGTTTGTTTGGCATTAAAGGAAACTAACAACTATGAACTAGGTTTACAGCATATGAAATACATTTGGCAACAACATGCACTTTGAGAGTGCAGACAGCCCAATTTTCATCAATTAATATATTCTGTAGACATACCCTCATCCGCTCTCTTTTCCTGAAAGCTGATCTGTCCAGTTTTGGAGTTGATGTCAGCAGGCCAGGGAAGCTAGGGTCGATAGGGGGTTTAGCTCGCTCGTCTGCGGGAACAAACTTTTGCCATTTCTTGCCGTGCTACTGAGGTCTTTTGTCCCTGAATTGCTCACACACTCCGGCAGATTCAATGGGGGTCAGGCGGCAGATTTCTTTGACTTTATCATTGGAAATGCATCTGCTTTGAGTGTCGCAGGATATCCACACATTCTTGCCATCTCTGTCGTAGCATAGCTTTCGTCGGTAAAGTGTGCGGAACAAACGTCCAATTTCTTGCCACTTTCGCATCTTTGGGCCACTGGTGCAACTTGATTCCGTCCCTGTTCGTGTTTTTACACCCTCCGACAACACACCGACGAGGCATGATGTCTCCAAGGTACGGAAAACAGTCGAAAAAACGGAAAATAACAGAGCTAATTTGACTTGGTGTTTGAGAAAATGGCGGATTGCTTCCCGATGTGATGCCACGTTGTGACGTCATCGCTCCGAGAGCGAATATTAGAAAGGCGTTTAATTCGCCAAAATTCACCCATTTAGAGTTCGGAAATCGGTTAAAAAAATACATGGTCTTTTTCCTGCAACATCAAGGTATATATTGGCGCTTACATAGGCAGTGTTGGGACTAACGCGTTACAAAGTAACGCGTTACTGTAACGCCGTTACTATCGGCGGTAACTAGTAATCTAACGCGTTATTTTTTATATTCAGTAACTCCGTTACCGTTACTACATGATGCGTTACTGCGTTATTTTGCGTTATTTTTTATGTAGTATCGGCTAGAAACTGAGAAGATCTGAGTGTCGCTGCTGAAGAGGCGACGAAAAAGAGGCGCGCCGCGCGCTGTCTGTGTGTACGTGTGTGTGTGTGAGTGTGTGTGTGGGGGAGGGGGCGTGTCTGTGTCTACTATCAAGACGTCATGGCGAACCCCGAAGCCGAGTTTCTTAAAATGGAGATATTTTCAGTACGTTTCTTTTATCGACCACAAAGAAAAGAACATTTTAGCTGAATGTAAGTTTCAAATATGCTGAAACAGCGACAAAAACAACATGCTTCGACGAAGCTAGTAAAGAGACACACTCACCTCCACCTCCAACAGCGGCTGGATTTTAACGAGGCACTTCACACGTGAAGGTACACACACTCTGTCAATTCTCTTATATACTCTTTCATTTTAAACTTTTAGAGTGTTTGATTATCACATCACTCTAAATGTTTAGACTATAAAGTTCACAAACCTAAAGAGGGATACTAGTGGGCCAGGCTAATATTTCCTTTTCTCTAAACTAAGTGGGGAAATGTGTAGAGTGTTCTGGGCTTCAGACATGATTTTATTTCAGAATTCCTTGAGAAAACGCCTGGTTAGGCTTTATGTATGTAGTGTGTGCCTTTCTTGTTTTACAGCTATGTTGTTATTATGCTGTTTGTTACTTATGTATGTTAAGTTGCAGCTATTTAAAATAGTTTTGTCAATTTGTTCTGGTCTGAAACAAATTGGCCCTTTAAAACATATCTTTGTCTTTGTGTGTTGTATGTAGAGCACATTGCTTAGCAGAGTTCAATGATGCAAATGCATGTCAAGTTGAACAACAGATTGTATTATTCTCCAGTGCAATAACAGTACTAAAATGAAGGCTAAAAGGGCATTAAATGGGGCCTTAAAAAAATTAAAAAATATATATATAAGTAACTAAATAGTTACTTTTCACAGTAACGCATTACTTTTTGGTTTAAGTAACTGAGTTAGTAACTGAGTTACTTTTGAAATAAAGTAACTAGTAACTGTAACTAGTTACTGGTTTTCAGTAACTAACCCAACACTGTACATAGGTCTGGTGATAATGTTCCCCTTTAAAGCTACAGGCACACAACGGCTTACGAAATGCCCTTTTAAACCGTCTAAATTTCAAAATCGTATTTGAAATAGTTGGAAAGACCGCGTGGCATGAGAAGTGTAATAATTACGTGACGGAGGAGGGAAGGGGCCCGTGCAAACAAGCTCCCAGCGAGCGAGGAGGACAGGGAATGTTGTCCAGAGTAAACAGCATGCTCGCATTGAGCAAACACATTATGCTTTGGGAGCTACATTTTCCACATACAAACAGACACCAGAACAAACAAGCGCCACAGCTTGCATGCATATGTACGAGATCCCCCCACCTGTAAGCTTTTATCTGAAGGCCTGCTACTTCCTCTTGTGTTGTTGACCTCAAACACTCCTCTCATTTGGCCTGCGTCGCTCCAATTAGAGACCCGAGCAACACTTTGGTCTGCCCTGCAGAGACACCCAGCATTGAGCATTTTATAAGCCCCTGATGCTCGACTAATCGCGGCAGCAAATGTTTGTTGACTGCTTTCCTTTGTCTCTGCTAATGGAGGGTTGTTGGTTTCTCTTTGGAAAAAAAAAAAAAGCAGAGTTCTTCCACTCAGAACTGGAAGTCGTCCTGTCGAAACATCTGGTGATGACTCAGGCTGGGAAATCAGAAACACATCACATGCGATTCATTATCCTGAGGTCGGCCTGTAGCGGGCAAATTGGACTTTGTATATTTTCAGGCGGTCCCATGCATATACATGGGACCCGGCTGTGATGACACATAGGGCCCATGAAAGTGTTTCCAGTGTTTGTGTCTCACTTCAAAGAGGGCTGATGGGCACCTCCACAGGAAACACTTTGGGCCAAATCCTCTCCACCCTTACCTGTACGCCCCTGCAAGTCCCCGGTCATGTTTTAACCTGCCTTTCTAAACATCACCGCTGCTAATTAACTAATTACATGCCAATGAAAGCATCGAGTACATACCCAGAGGTTACGAGGTAACCCTATGCCTCACGAGTGGGTCTATAGCAGTGTTTTTCAACCTTTTTTGAGCCGAGGCACATTTTTTGCATTGAAAAAATCCGCAGGCACACCACCAGCAGATATTATTAAAAAAACGAAACTCAATTGACAGTAAAAAGTCGTTGTCGCAATTGTTGGATATCACTTTAAAGGCTTAATGCGATGTTCTTATTTAAACATGGATAGCAGGTCCATTGTATGTGTCATACTTGATCATTTCGCGATATTGCCATATTTTTGCTGAAAGGATCGACGATAAAGTTCGCAACTTTTGGTCGCTGATAAAAAAGCCTTGCCTGTACCGGAAATAGCAGACGATATGCGCGTGACGTCACAGGTTGTGGAGCTCCTCACATCCGCACATTGTTTACAATCATGGCCACCAGCAGCGAGAGCGATTCGGACCGAGAAAGCGACGATTTCCCCATTAATTTGAGCGAGGATGAAAGATTCGTGGATGAGGAAAGTGAGAGTGAAGGACTAGAGGGCAGTGGGAGCGATTCAGATAGGGAAGATGCTGTGAGAGGCGGGTGGGACCTGATATTCAGCTGGGAATGACTAAAACAGTAAATAAACACAAGACATATATATACTCTATTAGCCACAACACAACCAGGTTTATATTTAAAATGCCAAAAATTAATCCCGCATAACAAACACCTCCCCCCTCCCGTCCATATAACCCGCCAATACAACTCAAACACCTGCACAACACACTAAATCCCACAGCCCAAAGTCCCGTTCACCTCCCCAAAGTTCATACAGCACATATATTTCCCCAAAGTCCCCAAAGTTACGTACGTGACATGCACATAGCGGCATGCACGTACGGGCAAGCGATGAAATGTTTGGAAGCCGCAGCTGCATGCGTACTCACGGTACCGCGTCTGCGTATCTAACTCAAAGTCCTCCTGGTAAGAGTCTCTGTTGTCCCAGTTCTCCACAGGCCAATGGTAAAGCTTGACTGTCATCTTCCGGGAATGTAAACAATGAAACACCGGCTGTGTTTGTGTTGCTGCAGCCGCCCGCAATACACCGCTTCCCACCGACAGCTTTCTTCTTTGCTGTCTCCATTGTTCATTGAACAAATTGCAAAAGATTCACCAACACAGATGTCCAGAATACTGTGGAATTTTGCGATGAAAACAGACGACTTAATAGCTGGCCACCATGCTGTCCCAAAATGTCCTCCACAATCCGTGACGTCACACGCTGACGTCATCATACCGAGACGTTTTCAGCAGGATATTTCGCGCGAAATTTAAAATTGCACTTTAGTAAGCCAACCCGGCCGTATTGGCATGTGTTGCAATGTTAAGATGTCATCATTGATATATAAACTATCAGAGTGCGTGGTCGGTAGTAGTGGGTTTCAGTAGGCCTTTAAAGCATAACCAATCATGAATCAATGTAGCTCTTGTCTCAAAGTAGGTGTACTGCCACGACCTGTCACATCACGCCGTGACTTATTTTGAATTGTTTGCTGTTTTCCTGTGTGTAGTGTTTTAGTTTTTGTCTTGCGCTCCTATTTGGGTGGCTTTTTCTCTTTTTTTTGGTATTTTCCTGTAGCAGTTTCATGTCGTCCTTTGAGCGATATTTCCCGCATCTACTTTGTTTTAGCAATCAAGAATATTTCAGTTGTTTTTATCCTTCTTTGTGGGGACATTGTTGATTGTCATGTCATGTTCGGATGTACTTTGTGGACGCCGTCTTTGCTCCACAGTAAGTCTTTGCTGTCGTCCAGCATTCTGTTTTTGTTTACTTTGTAGCCAGTTCAGTTTTAGTTTCGTTCTGCATAGCCTTCCCTAAGCTTCAATGCCTTTTGTTAGGGGCACTCAACTTTTGTTTATTTTTGGTTTAAGCATTAAACACATTTTTACCTGCACCCTGCCTCCCGCTGTTCCCGACATCTACAAAGCAATTAGCGACCTGCTGCCACCTACTGATATGGACGAGTATAACATTGTTACTCTGCCGAGCTCTAAACAGCACTCAACAACATCACATCATTTGCAGACTATAATTACTGGTTTGCAAAAAATATTTTTAACCCAAATAGGTGAAATTAGATAATCTCCCACGGCACACCAGACTGTATCTCAGTGGTTGAAAAACACTGGTCTATAGCAGGGGTGTCAAACTTATTTTAGCTCAGGGGCCGCATGGAGAACCATCTATTCCTACGTGGGCCGGACGGGTAAAATCATGGCATAATAACTTAAAAATACAACTACGACAACTTCAGATTGTTTCCTTTGTTTTACTTCGGCCCAAAATAGAAGAAGCACATTCTAAAAAAAGGACATATCACATATAATCATCTTTTCAAAACATTTAGTTGAAAATTGGTGCGGCTTCAAAAACTCAATGACGAACACATGGAATGCAGCATACAAGTCAGTGAATCCACTAAGCAATTAAACTTTAAGTCACAGCCCATAATAAAGCATAAATAAAAACTCTATGTATTAACTACTGTCATGTTCTGTGGTTAGATTATGTTTTGTTATTTTCTGGTTGTTTAAGACTCTTTTAGTTCATGTTTACGCTCCCTTGTTTGGTCACCATGGTTACTTATTAGTTTCACCTGACATTTGTTTGGACTCACGCACCTGTTGCCAATCATGTCACTATTATTTAAGCCGGTCATTTTCTGTTGGTCGTCCTGGCGACATTGTCATTACCATGCCCTGTTTATTCGGTAGTTTATGCTTCATGCCATGCCACGTGAGTAAGTGTAGTTTTGTCCATGTCCATAGTTTTTGTCTAAGTGTTAGTTTTGTTCATAGCCAAGTTTGTTCTCCGCCTTGTGCGCGCCGTTTGTTTGTACTTTTTTTTGAGTGATAAATTAAATCATGTATCTACCTTCATCCGATGTCCAGTCCAGTTGTTTTGCATCTCACCAAAGTCCACGTCTTGACAACTACCTCATTTGTCATTTTCATTGTTCACTTTATTTAAATTTGCAGAGAAGACAATAATTTCCACAGAACTATATCAATGTGTAGTGTCTCATGTATTTGCTCGCAACGGTATAAACTATTTGCTTGCCTAACAGAATTGTTATTGCGACATCCAGTGGACACATTTAGAACAACAGTTTATTTAAGTTAAAAATGCAGTTTAATTTTACACTGACTCATCTCGCAGGCCGGGTTGAACCTGTCCGAGGGCCTGATCCGGCCCGCGGTCCACATGTTCGACATCCCTGGTCTATAGGAAAACTAGATTTGTTTCCCCCTCAAACTCAATGAGAAATAGCTATAGAGGCTGCAGCATACAAGTCATTTATTTACAAAATAAATAGGGTATTAAATGTGTGAAAACATATTTAAAAATGAAGGCATTGTTACATTGTTACATTATTAAGTTCAAGTTATATCGAAAGACAATTGAAGAAAATATTCAATCTAACAGTGAACTAAAATTGGACACATTTAAAAAAAAATAGTCAAATAAGATTATTTAAAGATTTTATTTATTTTTAATGTCATTAAAAAATATATACCGTATTTTTCGGATTATAAGTCGCAGTTTTTTTCATAGTTTGGCCGGGCTCCAGTGCGACTTATATATATGTTTTTTTCCTTCTTTATTATGCATTTTCGGCAGGTGCGACTTATACTCTGGTGCAAATTATACTCCGAAAAATATGGTATTTCTTTATATTTCAATGAAGGAAGAGTCAGAATTGTAACGCAATACTAAAAATTAATTCAGAAAGTCACAATTTAGATACAGTACAGGCCAAAAGTTTGGACACACCTTCTCATTTCAATGTGTTTTCTTTATTTTCATGACTATTTACATTGTAGATTGTCACTGAAGGCATCACAACTATGAATGAACACATGTGGAGTTATGTACTACTTAAAAAAAAGTTGAAATAACTAAAAACAGGTTTTATATTATAGTTTCTTCAAAATAGCCACCCTTTGCTCTGATTACTTTTTCGCACACCCTTGGCGTTCTCTCGATGAGCTTCAAGAGGTAGTCACCTGCAATGGTTTTCACTTCACAGGTGTGCTTGAAGCTCATCGAGAGAATGCCAAGAGTGTGCAAAGCAGAGGTGTTCCTGAGCCCGTGTGGTGATATCCTTTAAACACTGCTGTCGGTTTTTGATGCAGTTACGCCTGAGGGATCGAACGTCATGGGCATTCAATGTTACGTGCAGTGATTTCTTCAGATTCTCTGAACTTTTTAATGATATTACGGACTGTAAATGGTGAAATCCCTAAATTCCTTGCAATAGCTCTTTGAGAAATGTTGTTCTTAAACTGTTCAACAGTTTGCTCACACATTTGTTCACAAAGTGGTGACCCTTGCCCCATCCTTGTTTGTGAATGACTGAGCATTTCATGGAAGCTGCTTTTATACCCAATCATGGCACCCACCTGTTCCCAATTTGCATGTTCACCTGTGGGATGTTCCAAATAAGTGTTTGATGAGCATTCCTCAACTTTCTCAGTCTTTTCTGCCACTTGTGCCAGCTTTTTTGAAACATGTTGCAGGCATCAAATTCCAAATGAGCTTATATTTGCAAATAATACAACGTTTTCCAGTTTGAATGTTAAGTATCTTGTCTTTGCAGTCTATTCAATTGAATATAGGTTGAAAAGGATTTGCAAATCATTGTATTCTGTTTTTATTTACCATTTACAAAACGTGCCAACTTCACTGGTTAGGGTTTGTACATTTTAATTTGTTGGCGCCTGTCAAAACACACCAAAAGTCATCTTACAGGCAATAAACATAATCACAATTAAGAAATCACTAAAAGTAAGGGATTAATAATAAGATAGAACGATTAAAAAAATAAAATCAGTCATCAAGAAAGGTAAGCACTTTTGAACAAGTATGTTTTGAGTTGTGATTTGAAGGTGTCAACTAAGTCAAGCAGACAGAAGTAGAGGTAATGAGTTGCATAGTCTGGTTTGTTTGTCATTTAGTTAATGGTGGTAGTATAATGCTCTGGGTGTCACGACGGGGGGGTGCAGGTAGGAACATGATTTAATCATAAAAAAATAACGCGTAGTACCAAAAACAGAAAACAAGCAAGAACGGGAAGCTAAGGAAAAAACTTAGGGCAAGAATCATGAGCTAGGAAACACGATGACCAAACGCAACAGGTTGCATATCGCAAACAATGAAGCCAGGCCGACTGACCGGCAAAGGCAGGATTAAATAGTCCCTCTGATCGTCCTGAGCACCAATCAGAGACAGGTGG